>NW_018164604.1:36543-59859 GCF_001263595.1 Phalaenopsis equestris | reverse complement strand
TTTGTGAAATGGTGATTTGAATTGGTTGAGCCTTGAAAATGTTAAAGAAGTTGTGATGATCTTTTCACTTCAATATTAATTTACTTTCAATCTGTCCAATTGATTTATTAAAATATGTTGAGTTTTACAACTAAAGTGAAGATTATATCCAAGATTCAGGGAGGTCAAATACCTTGGAAGTTGGGTGCAAATAAATAGGGAAATAAAATTATCGGGTGTAGAATTGGAGATTTTAGAGTGACAGACTAAAATCTCTAATTTAGTTCTATTGGTTAGGTGTTGAAGTGTAGATGTTAGCTCTCAGGTGAGGGGAATGTAGGAGCTCTGAAGTGAGAGCCGTATCCTCCCAGCCTAGCCACAGATTTAGTAACCAAGCACAGGATTAGTCAATGTTCTTTATGCCTGGACCAAAGAGAATAGGTATGCTCCTATTTGACACAATACAATTTGAACTAATTCACTTTATCCATTCACTTTAATTTATTGACAAGGAGAATGATGTTTTCTATATATTAAATTTCACATTAGAAACTTTATTAGTAGAATTAGTTATTTAAGAGTTATTAAAATTACATATTTATTTCAATTGCCTATTAGTGACAGATAAGCAATTTGGATTATATTGTTGTGATTAAGTATTGATTTTCTAAAATCTTAGTTTGTAGCCTCTAATATTACTCCCTGTGGGATCGATATCTAGGACTCCATTAGAGCTCTGTATTACTTGAGCGATACGTATACTTGCGTTGATAAGTTTGGCTTTACCATTATTAAATATTTTATATATACATCTTTATTGAATCTATAACCCTTATTAAGTTTTTGGTCTCGTTGCTGAGGAATTAAATTTTCTAGCAGCAGTGTTAAATACTTGTATTTTTAAGCATATATAAAGTCGCTGTCAGTTGTATGAATGAGAATGTAGTTCATATGATTGAGTGCAAATAAATAGGAAAATATCATTGAATGATGTAAAGTTAGAGGATTTTAAAGTGACAGGTTAAAGCCCCCAACTTGGTTTATTGTTTTAGGTTCTGATACGAGATGTTAGCCCCCAGGTGGAGGGAATCAAGGGAAATCTAGAGTGAGAGCTAGTATCTTCCCCGCCTAACCGGTCTTCAGAACTATTCAAACTTTAAATTAGCTAATGTTTTTATAGCATCTTTAGTAAGGGTAAAGAATATTATTGCTCCTATTTGACACAACACAATTTGCATACTTCCACAATAGAATGTCTATACTTATTACTGATTCATAACAAGAAGAAAGATATTTTCATATTTAATGCTTTTCTTCTACAAAAACTCTAGCTATCTTTTTAAATTGTTATTGTTCTATCAAACTATTGAAAATACCAAAAATATTTAAATTTTTATTAGTATAAAAATCATCTTTAGCTCAGATAATTATATTTTTATTAAAAATAGAAAGTTTGCTGTTCAGTAGTGCATATTGTGTATTCTTCCTATGGGTTCGATATTCAGGTCTTAATAAAAAAGTCCTATATTACTTGATAACAATACGTATACTTGCGTAGTATCTCAATATATATAAATTTAAAGTTAAAATTCTTATTTTTTTCAGGATCAAGTTTTTGGTTTTGTTGCAAAGTAAGGAAATATAAGTGAAATATAATCTGAATTATGAAATATAATCCTGAATTATTGTTGTACTGTGCATGTTAGCAGTATCCAGGGATCACAACCCACTCATGATATTTTCTAAAAAGGATAAAATTGCTAATACTTGAATTGTTATATATATGAATAAATGATGATTTGATGATCCAAGAGTGAGGAGTATGAGTTAGAATATGAATAAATCACTAATTTGAACCCCCAATCTTTGGTTAAACAAAATTTAATCCTTTCAATAAAGATTAAACACACTTTACTAAACTTTTCTAAGAAATTACAAGTTTACTCTTAAATCTTAAAAGCTTTATAGTGAGTTTGATTTCATTTAATATCATTTGATGATTAGTTAAGGACGAAAATATAAGTGATGATAAGACATTTTAAAACACTACAAGCTAAAGGCCAATTAAGGGGGGGAATGAATAATTCCCTAAATGACTATGAACACCCCTCAGCGGTGTTTTCCTACATAGTTCTTAATACATTAAAGATTGACCATTTGCCTTACTCATGAGCTGACCAAGAAAAAAAAAACTTACACCGAGCACAATTTAAGTTATAAGAATATAACTTCTAATTCAACATGGATCGACTTAACAATATAGTAAGGCCAAATAAAGTTGAAGTAGTCCAAGAGATTCTAAAATTGTTCTGGGTCACCCTCTGAACACCCCTACAAGATTTTGGACATTCCATAAGATATTTGGAATTATTATGATTTGTTGAGAAAAATTATCCTCAAAACATAAAGACTTACCAATATATGACTTGGGGTCCTTTGATTTAACACTTATTAACCTAAAGTATAACTCAATGCTCAAGAGTATGGATCGTGGATGCAATGCTCAAACCCCTTTATGCAACTGGGGATATTTAAAATATGGGAGGGTCAAGGATTGACATTACTATTCTCTAACATTTAGTAAAGAGTTACAACTTGCTCTCACAGACTGATGACAACTGGCTGGCTCATAAACTATGCAGGAATATAAAACATAACATATTTTTTTGATAAAGCCTATGTTTGCCTGTTAGATAAAATGTATAAATTACTTATATATTTGCCAAATTAAGAATTTTAAGTGTAAATTTCTGCAAGTTCGTGCGGGCTGGGAGCTCCTTACAGTTAGCCTTTCACCCTATGTTGGTTCTCACATACCTGATACTGATAGCTGCCTACGGATGTCTCTCGAGAAATTGTTGGGTCTTCGATCCTGATTCTGAGTCCACCCTACAACTTGAAATTCTTACACTTTGCCCCGATGTTCTATATATTCTATTTAACTTGTTTCACTTGCTCTTGTTTCATCAAGTGTTGTTTAAATATTCATATATTATGTTTATAATGCTAATCTTTTAGCAGCAACATCGGAGGCGGCATGTACGCACTGTCACTTTTCTTTTTACAGCATTTTCTTTTATTATACCTTACAATGTATCTTACTTATGCATAATTTAATATACATGCAAACAATCTCTAGGGTAGAGAATGGTAGTTCACCTGTTCAAGAGGAACCCTACGACAAGCCTCAAGACCCAACAATACATAAGTTCAAACATAAACCCTAAACCTGAAACCATCACAATAAAGAGCTCAGAAAAAGTTGCAAGTGGATGGAGGATGACTTAAGATGATGATCAAAACTCAGCAGTAAAGCAGATCTACCTCAACAAAACTCTTTCCATAGTCTTAAATAACAAAAGCCCCTAGGATTTCAAAATTTTTCATCTAGCGCGGCGTGAATTTTTACTTTGTCTTTAGCCCTTTGCATAATCATATTGAAAGCCTTAACTTTTTTAGAATTCTGAGGTTGTTCGTTTGATAAGAAATAAATTCTCTTATCTTCATAGGTGGTTATATTACTTGTGGTATTGTGCTCAACTATCTAATTAATTAAATATATGAGATCCATCTGGTCTCAATTTTCAAAATTAAAATACTTTTTTCAAAATCAAGATTATATACTTATATTAAATTAAATCATTTTTAAAATGAAAAATTGATCGACAGTAATAGAGAGGAGCGATGTAATGAGTTCAATGCTAACTCTTTTCTGTAGACACTGCTTAGCTCCTCGCGTCAGGCATGACTCATATGAGTTGCATGTTTGTTGACTTTCCCATTAACACTGTTTCGATGTAGGTTGAGACCTTTTTTTTACTTTTTTTGATGTACTTTTTAGAGTTTTTAGGAGAGTCTATATTGTAAATAAGATACCAACACAGGTAGACGGGCAGAACCACATAATGAGGACCAAGAGCTGTTTGATCTTATCCAATACCTTAAATCTAAATTTCATTTATGTATAGAATTCAGACTTGGCGTGTACTTATATAGTGCATGATCACCTTTTTCTTTTCAGAAATATGTTGCCGACCCAAAGACAATGATATCTCTTTATTTTGTATTTGGCCTGTTTTAATGTCTTTCTTACATGCTTGTATGCTTGGATTGACTTCGCCTTTTTTGGATTGCGCTTTTGTTTGAGAATCCAACATTTTCACTTAGGATCTCTTATACCTAAATTTATAATACGATTTTTTTTTCACAAAATTATAAAATAAATTTCAAGATTAATTAAAATTTAGGGTTAAAAGATTCGAGACTTTTAAAACCTACTTTTTTACTTTCTTGTATGGCCTTCGCTCCTAATTTTTAAAGAGTTGCATACATGAATATCACCCAAGTCATTCTAATAGGGCATCTACATTAGGATTTTAATAGCTAAATGCATGATTTGCATATCTTGAGGAGAATTCCCCGTGCTTCTCAAACCTGACTGGCCAAGCATAGATTTTTACTTATGTGGTTATTTAGTGTGCTTAAGGTGTATGTAAGTCCTTATTTTAAAAGTGTTTCCGGCTTTATAGTTGGACCTCCCTTTCTCTTTCTTTCCAACGACATCCTGACCACTTCGACGGGTATAAGTCTCAACTCTTGGAGCTCCATCTAATAGTCATATGATTGAGTTTCTTTCCTTTATCATTAGGCCTACTAAGGTCCCTGAGGATGACACAAATCATTGATTGATGATTGGGTATCTTTGGAAGTGTTCGGTCAACTACTTTCACGACCAAGCAAACATAGGGTCCTAGTGGCTTGGAATGACGTGTCATTGGTGCCCCGACCTAGGTACCTCTACTTAGTAGGGATTACTCCTCCATTCCTATGATTACCCACTTTGAGCCTTATATCTCCTCTTCTTGTTGTTGATGATATCTTCTTGATGACTTGGTTGCCGATAAGCTGCTGCCCGTTTGAGATACTATAATTTTTCCTCTGCCCTTATGGTCCGGATGCACTTTGACATATTAGGATTCCCCTTTAGGATGATTCAATTATTTCACAGGCTTTGTATGTTGATGAGTCTATTACTCATATGTGACTATGAGAGACTCACTCTTTGTATTGTGTCTTAGTGGGAGCTTTCAAATCATCAGAGTATTCCCCTGCAAACTAATTATCATTTAGTAGCTCTATGCTAGTTGTCACTTTAAATATAAGAAAAACTATCTGGATCAAGGGTATTCTTGGGCGACCCCCGAGATGTAATTAACCAAGTGGGATAAGTCCCCTTGGGAGCACTCTAGACCCAGAACAGACAAACACACTTGAATCTCTGATTATGAGTAGCTTTCATTGACATCTTTTCATTTATATTTGACATAAGCTATTTTAGTCCAATCTTTTTTGAGCGTACATGCTTGGCCCATCTTTGCAATGTTTGTTGCACAGAAGTTCTTCATGTTCTTTCTTTTATTTGTTTGTCTCTACTTTTCCAGTTCTTCTCTTCTCCTGATCATTCACATAATTCAGAAGAGAGACTTATTCGAAAAAAGGGAAGTATATGACATTGGGAAAACTAGTGACTCCTCTAAAAATAAAAAGAGAAAGAAACGAATGCACTCTCCATGAGCAATGCAATCTAATTTTCTTAAAAAAATGTACATACATACTACAGAGTTATTATATATCTACATATCTAATATAGAAAATTTGAGATTTATAGTTACAATAATATGATGTCCCAAAATTATGCATGAAATGAGTATTTCATTTTGAATAAAATAATAATGGTGTATTTTTGATGTTATGTTAAAATTTTGAGTGGTATTGTTAGATATGGCTCATATACCATAAAGGGACAGATTTTGGAGCGGAGCGGAGTAGAGTGGAAGATTCTGTCCAAATCAGGAATGTTTTCTTATGTGGGTTGGGGGTGTAGTACATGGGTCATTTGATAATTACATATTGTACCCAAGATTTCCTTTACTGTTTTGTCTAGGGTTATAGATAGACCTGTATGTAACCCTAGGTGTTATCCCATATTCTATATTCTGTACTCTTTTCTGGAATAGTGAAAAGCCACCGCTCTGCTCCTGAGGATGTAGGCATTTTTGTCGATTCCTGTTTTTCTTTGCCCTAATTTCTCAATAAATGGTATCCGAGCGAGGTTCTAGGGTAGGGAAGAAAAATTTCTGGTCAGGACAAATTTCTATGCAATAAGGAGGAATTCGGTAAAAAATCTCGGCTGTGAAAGGCGATTTCCTTTGTTGGAAAAGCGCAAGAAATATTTTGCTCTAATTTCATTCCTTTTGCGGGAGGCGAGAGAAGAAAATTAGAAGTTCTGATTTTATTCTTTTTGGGAAAAAGGAAAGTTTTTGAAATTCAATTAATTAAAGGAAATGTTTTAATTAAGGGGGACTTAATTAAGGAAATATTTCAAATTTTTTTCAAAAAAATCTATTGTTTTTCTAGAAAACTTAATTAAGGCAACTTAATTAAGAGAATTTTCAATTCTTCCATTTTTTTTTGAAAAGATTCTGAGCAAGGATTTGCAGAGGAATTTGCAGAATAATTTGTTGCAGGATCAATTTCAAATGACAACTTCTTGTGCAAAATTTGTGGTGGTGAAGTTTAATGGAACTGATAATTTTGGATTGTGGAAAACAAGAGTAAAAGATCTGTTGGCTCAACAGATAATCTTGAAAGCTTTGCGGTCAGGAAAACTAGATGTCATGGAGGATGAAGATTGGGAAGAATTGTAACAACGAGCGACAACAACTATACGCCTATGTCTGGCAGATGAAGTTATGTATCACGTGATGAATCTAAAATCTTCAGGGGAGATATGGAAGAAATTGGAAACTCAATTTATGGCTAAATCTCTGACGAATAAATTGTTTCTAAAGAAAAAGTTGTATGGGCTGAAGATGCAAGAAGGTTCTGATCTGGTGTAGCATGTTAATTGTTTCAATCAAATAATCACAGATTTATCACGGCTTGATGTGACTATTGAGGATGAAGACCGAGAAATGATTTTGTTGTGTTCACTGTCTTCTTCCTATGAACACCTGATGAATACTCTTACATATGTGAAAGAAACTATCAAAGTTGAAGAGATTACTGAAGCATTGTTGGCTCACAACCAGTAGAAGCAGAATGCAGGGGAAAGCTCTCATAGCGATAGTTTATATGTTAAGGATAAGCAGGATCATGGAAGGAAGAAAGAGAAGAAGAGTTCTAAAAGGCAAAATTACAGATCCTAGTCGAAAGGCAAAAAGACAATTCATTGCTACAATTGCAAGGAGCCATGTCATATGGAGAGAGATTGTCCAAAGCTGAAGAAGCAGACTAGGGAGAAATGTGATAGATCATCAAATTCTGTAAATGTGGTATAGAGTGACAATTCAGATTGCAGTGATGACGATATGCTTTGAGTTTTATCAACTCAGTTCACGGATGCATGAATTCTTGATTCAGGATGCTCTTATCACATAACACCTATCAGGGAGTGATTTACTTCATATAGGTCAACTAATTTTGGCTCAGTTTATCTAGGTGATGATAGATTCTGTTATTGGTATTGGAGAAGTCAAAAATATGATGTATGATGACACAGTTAGAACATTATGTGATGTCAGACATATTTCAGATATGAAGAAAAATTTAATTTCCTTGGGCAATTTACATAGAAATGATTTTATTCCTAAGACAGATGAGGATAGGGAAACCATCAGAATTGTTAAGGGTGCACTGACGGTGATGAAAGGAAAGTTAACTGCAGGCAATTTCTACAAACTATTGGGGAGTACAGTTATAGGTGGAGTTCATTCTGTGGAGTCAGATCATGATAGTACAAAGCTCTGATATATGCGTCTGGGTCATCTCAGTGAATGTGGGATGGCAAAATGGAAAAGTTGTATGGGCTGAAGATGCAAGAAGGTTCTGATCTGGTGTAGCATGTTAATTGTTTCAATCAAATAATCACAGATTTATCACGGCTTGATGTGACTATTGAGGATGAAGACCGAGAAATGATTTTGTTGTGTTCACTGTCTTCTTCCTATGAACACCTGATGAATACTCTTACATATGTGAAAGAAACTATCAAAGTTGAAGAGATTACTGAAGCATTGTTGGCTCACAACCAGTAGAAGCAGAATGCAGGGGAAAGCTCTCATAGCGATAGTTTATATGTTAAGGATAAGCAGGATCATGGAAGGAAGAAAGAGAAGAAGAGTTCTAAAAGGCAAAATTACAGATCCTAGTCGAAAGGCAAAAAGACAATTCATTGCTACAATTGCAAGGAGCCATGTCATATGGAGAGAGATTGTCCAAAGCTGAAGAAGCAGACTAGGGAGAAATGTGATAGATCATCAAATTCTGTAAATGTGGTATAGAGTGACAATTCAGATTGCAGTGATGACGATATGCTTTGAGTTTTATCAACTCAGTTCACGGATGCATGAATTCTTGATTCAGGATGCTCTTATCACATAACACCTATCAGGGAGTGATTTACTTCATATAGGTCAACTAATTTTGGCTCAGTTTATCTAGGTGATGATAGATTCTGTTATTGGTATTGGAGAAGTCAAAAATATGATGTATGATGACACAGTTAGAACATTATGTGATGTCAGACATATTTCAGATATGAAGAAAAATTTAATTTCCTTGGGCAATTTACATAGAAATGATTTTATTCCTAAGACAGATGAGGATAGGGAAACCATCAGAATTGTTAAGGGTGCACTGACGGTGATGAAAGGAAAGTTAACTGCAGGCAATTTCTACAAACTATTGGGGAGTACAGTTATAGGTGGAGTTCATTCTGTGGAGTCAGATCATGATAGTACAAAGCTCTGATATATGCGTCTGGGTCATCTCAGTGAATGTGGGATGGCAAAATGGCATAAAAGAAACATATTGCATGGTGTTAAAAGTTGCAAGCTCAATCTTTGTAAAATTTGTGTTCTTGGAAAATAGATAAGAGTCAATTTTATGACTGGAAGCACAAAATTGAAGGGATTCTTGATTATGTGCATTCTGATGTATGAGGCCCTACTAGAGAATCATCATTGGGAGGATCTCAGTATTTTGTTACCTTTATTGATGATTTATTCAGTAAAGTTTGGGTGTATTTCTTGAAGCAGAAATCTGAAGTCTTCTCTAAATTCAAGCTAAGGAAAGTTGAGATGGAGAGCCAAAGTGGCAGAAAGATCAAGTATTTGAGGTACGATAATGACACATAGTACACAGATTCATAGTTTTATAAGTTCTATGAGAAGCATGGGATTCAGAGACATTTTTCAATGCGCAAGACTCTACAGTAGAATGGTGTGGCAGAAAGGATGAACATGTCCTTAACTGAAAGGGCAAGATGCTTGAGACTGAATGCAGGGTTTCCTAAGAGTTTCTGGGTGGAGGCTGTTAATATGACATGTTATCTCATCAATATATCACCTCGAGCATCGTTGGGTGGCAAGGTCGCAGAAGAGTTATGGACAGATAATCTAGTTAATTTCGATCATTTACGGATTTTTGGTTGTCTTGCTTATGTGCATGTACCTGGAGATGAAAGATCAAAACTTGATGCAAAATTTAAGAAGTGCATCTTTCTGGGCTACAAGAAAGGTGTGAAAAGATACAAGTTTTGAGATCTGATTGCAAAAAAGATTGTGATCAGCAGAGATGCAGTTTTTGATGAACAATCCATGTTACAACAGAATCAAGACAAGGTGCAAGGGAATAGTTCCAGTTCAAATGCAATGTAGATGGATCTAGAACATCATCTAGAAACAATTGAGAGAGTTGAAGGTTCAAATCCAACACCTGGTGATTTCATTCCAGATGATCTGCAGAATTATAATCTAGCCAGAGACGCACCAATATAAGGCCTCCTAGCATATTGAGTTATGAAGACTTGGTCTCTCATGCACATCTCATTAGCAGCGATGATCCAACCACTTTTCAAGGAGCTATCACTAGCTACAAGAAAGAGAAATGGATGAGTGTAATGGTTGAGGAGATGAAGTCATTGCAGAAAATTGCACATGTACATGAGAGGTAGTTCAACTTCATGAGGGAAAGAAGGTTATTGGGTGCAAGTGGGTATACAAAAGGAAACAAGCAGTATCAGAAAAAGAAGGGAAAAAATTCAAGGCTCGACTGGTAGCAAAGATATTTTCACAGCAGAAGGGGATATATTATGATGAAATCTTTTCTCATGTGGTCAGACATACTTGAATCAGGGCAGTACTTGCATTAGTAGCTATTTGTGATTTGCATTTGGAGCAGATAGATGTTAAAACTGCTTTCTTGCATAGTGATTTGGAGGAGCAGATTTACATGGAGCAGCCAGAAGGGTTCACTCAACCTGGATAGGAGCATCTGATTTGTAGATTAAAAAAATCACTATATGAGTTGAAACAGTTTCCAAGATAATGATACAAGCGGTTTGACTCCTACATAATTTAGATTGGCTATAAGAGATGTGAGTATGATTGTTGTGTTTATGTGAAGAGCCTTGATGATCGCTTGATGATCGTATGTGAAGAGCCTTGATGATCGTTCTATTATTTTTCTATTACTATATACTGATTGTATACTGATTGTTGCAAAGAATATGAATGATGTTCGTGGTTTGAAAGCTTTATTGAGCCAGGAATTTGACATGGAATACTTGGGTCCTACGAAGAAGATTCTTGGAATGGAGATTCATCGAGATAGAGGCTCAAAGAGGCTCAAGACAGGCTCAAGACGATTATGTTTATCTTAACGAGGCTATGTTGAGAAAGTGTTAGAAAGGTTCGAGATGGGCAAAATAAAGCCTGTGAGCACCCCATTGGAAAATCATTTTAAGCTTTCTTCAGAACAGTGTCCTAAGACAGATACAGAAATCGAAGATATGACAAAGGTTCCATATGCCAGTGCATTTGGCTGCTTAATATATGCAATTGTATGTACTCGTCCTGATTTGGCTCATACTGTTAGTCAAGTTTGCAAATACATGGCTAAACCTATAAGGCGACAATGAGAAGCAGTCAAGTAGATTTTCAGGCATCTGAAGGGTACTGTAGGACATGGAATTATTTTTGGCAGTCAGCAGAATGATCCTTCAGTTGTGGGGTACGTTGATTTAGACTATGCGGGTGATTTGGATGACAGAAGGTCTACAACTTGGTATGTTTTTACTCTTGGTGGAGGGCCTATATGTTGGAAATCAACAATTCAGTCTATTGTGATTATCTATATTATCTATAACTGAAGCTGAGTACATGACAGTAGTTGAAGCTGCTAAAGAAGCTTTATGGCTTACTGTGGTAGTAAAGGAATTGGGCATTGAGCAAGGTGGAGTTCAGTTGCATTCTGACAGTTAGAGTGCTATTTATCTGGCTAAGAACCATGTGTACCATGTGAGAACCAATCACATTGATGTCAGGTATCATAAGATCAGAGAATTGATTGCTTCTGGTGAGATACTGTTGTAGAAGGTTCATACTGATGAAAATGCAGCTGATAAGTTGATCAAGCCAGTTACTATAAAAAATTTCTTGCATTGCTTGGACTTGTTGAATGTTTGCAGTTACTAGAGAAATACGGTGGCCCAACCCACCTCCGGTATGTAAGAAACTCCATGACGTATTTCTCCTAAGGGGCTGGATATTTGCCAAGGTGGAGATTTGTTAGATATGACTCATATACCATGAAGGGACAGATTCTGGAGCAGAACGGAGCAGAGCGGAAGATTCTGTCCAAATCAGGGGAATTTTCTTATGTGGGTTGGGGGTATGGTACAAGGGTAATTTGGTAATCACATATTGTACCCAAGATTTTCTTTACTGTTCTGTCTAGGGTTATAAATAGACCTGTATGTAACTATAGGTGTTATCCCATATTCTGTATTTTGTACTCTTTTTTGGGTTAATGAAAAGCTGCCGCTCTGCTCCCGAGGACGTAGGCATCTTTGCCGAACCTCATTAAATCTCTGTGTGTTCTTTTGGATTTGTGCCGATTCTTATTTTTCTTCGCCCTAATTTCTCAACAGGTATAAATATAAGTATGAAACTTAACTGTAAAATATATAAATATATAAGAATTTTCTAACAAGGGGAGTAAACGAGTTGAGTCGAGCTCAAATCACCCTCAACTTGAGCTTGGGCTTGAACTTGATTAATTTTATCAAGTTCGAGCTCAAACTTGAACTTAATTTACGAGTTCAAGCCGGCTCACGAACCAACTTGTTTAGTATAAAAGAGAGAAAAATGATATTATTTTAAAGCAGTGTTATAATAAAATGACAAATAGAATGTGCAATTATGAGAGATAATAAAAAATCGCTTAACATAAAATACAAAATATTATTTTTTAAATGTTTTTAATACTTTAAAGTTAAAAATTTTAAAACTTAATATAATTTGAATATACTTTATGTAAATATTTTTTTAAAGGAGCCGATTCACGAGCCAACGAGCCGAGCCAGTGCCAGTTTGAGCTTTGGCTTCATATTCCATAAAGCTCAATTCACCAGCCAATTATCAAGCCGAGCTCGAGCCCGCCCACGAGTCTGTTCGACTCACTTACCCTTTAAGAAAAAACTCAGATTGAATTTTGATTGATTTCCTCACAATAAAAAAACTATTATATTCTTTTAGGAAGATAATCACTAGCATTTTCTTTATCTCAGAAAGGACCTATTGGAACCAAAAATAATCTCTCGTACACAAAAAGATTCAATTTCGCCATGCACAAAGCCGTAATAAGCGCGAATGGTGCCCCGTGCGTGCTTGCTTTTCCTTGTTCTTATCCAGTTGTTTAAATTTTTGCTAAAGGGAGTCATAAATATAGATATAGATAGAGAAATAGGTATGATATATATATAGATATAAGCCAAACTCAATCAAAATAAACCATTCGTTTGATTTTTCAAAATGTTTCAAAGTCGGTTGCCAATTTTGCTTGTGATGGGCAGATTGAGGTTATCGTATGATGTTAGCATCCCGGTAATTAAATTCAAATAAACGGCAATTAGTCCTACAAATATTCAAAGTCCTATTTTCCTTGGCTTGCTCTCGAGAAACAACCTTCACCTTTAATATTATCTGCTAATCTTTACTCAGTTATTTTTTTTTAATTTATATTTTTTCAACAATTAGTTCATTTTGACATTGCTTTCTTTATGAAAATTAATTGAAGTTCATTTTGTGGAAGTACTGATTGATGGTCCACTCTAATTTCTTCGGACAAGAGTTCTTTAGGGGCAGTCGGTTGTGAGAATTTTAAATTTTGAAGGAATTGGTCCGATTAATTTTATATATAGTGTGAAATATGAATAAATTTAGAATTTATTTAATTAATTTATTCTTTGAATTTAAAATTTGTCACTCAATTCTAATTATATGGCCAACATAAAGTGTTGCTATTGGTTCGACAGCCGTAACACCGCCTGCCGCCAACCGATGCAGCTGAGAATATATTACGTGACGTAAACCAGGTCATAGAGTACAATATGATTGTCCTGAAGTTTTTTCTTCGGTATAATCAAGTGTACTACATAAAAATTTTTTTAAATAAATAATTCCTTGTGAGAGTCATATAGTACAACATAGTTGTACTGAGAAAAACATTTAGTAAAATAATATTGTACTCCATGATCGAGATGGACTTTAGGCTCCTCTGCTTTTTAGACAAGGACACACATCAGATTTTAATTAGAGTCTGTACGTCAGGACTCCGAACATAATATTTTCTCGATATAGCCTTTCTTCACTTGCTTTCGTCGCCACCCACTAGTGGCATCAAGTCGTTGACCACTGTCGGTAGCCTCTACCTCCTGGTGTTGCCACTCTCACCGCCTCCATCCATCACCTCCCACCTCTACCTCCTGGTGTTGCCACTCACCACCTCCATCCACCACCTCCCGCAACCACCAACACTGAACAACGACTGCTGCTTATCGTCGCTGTTGCCAGCCGCAGACATCCTCCATTACCACCACTGCCATCGCAACATCTGCCAATGCCAACCACAATTACTGTCGCTCGCCATCTCTCACTACCTCCTTCCCTTTGTCATCTTCGAATGTCACTATTAACGTCAATAATTTATATAATACCTCCAATACTTTGAAATAATCAGAAATATATTATTTTATTATACTTCAAAATCAGCAAAAAAATATAATGTTTTACATTTATAAATCAAATAATTTTAAAATAATCCAAATATAATATATTACTTCTGTAATATATTTCTTGTGTACTACATTAAATTTGTTAACAAAAAAAACGGCCCCTCATTAAATATAAATGACAGTAAGAAAATGGTAAGAAGGTGATTTATGTATGCAAAACCTTTCATTTATTTTTTGAAGATTTATATCCATTATGAAACAATAAAATGAATCTATTTAACATTATTATCCGGATATCCAAAAAGAAAAAGACAGAAAAAATATCACTTCTAAAAATAGGTATATAAGCAAATTTGATTGCAAAGAAATTCATTAATGTTCTTTGCACATCAAGTATGTGCCAACACAAATCCCAAAAAGATTCGACTGTTAGACAGGAGAGAAGTACAATAAAGAAGGAAGCACCAACATGACACAGAGGTCTCACCTATAGATGCAGTCATCAAAGCCAAGGACAAAAGCTAATAGAGCCAAAAAAAAAGGCCAAAAAAAAAAGATTCTACTCTGTGCCAATCAGACTTGAAAAGTCAGAGCAGCACCCGAACTAACCACCGACGAAAAGTTATGCGAAGGGATCAACCTACCTCACTCTAAGCCGAGGAAAGAATTTAGTTTGTCTCCATCATTTGTCATCACACGAACACCATAGAGGTTTCTTATGTGGAGTCAATAATTGACAATGCAACAAAGCCTCATAATCATTTTGAATGACTTCTCTTGTTAAGGAATGAGCTCTTTATCGAGTTACGGTGATACACCCTCAACTCCATGACTTAAATCTCATTTTGCCAATATGAGCTCTTCATCATAGAATCAAGAGTTAAAAAATAAACTTAAATCAACTGATCAGTAAAATTTAACCGCTCCGACTGAGTCAATTCTATAAATCCAATTACGAGCAAATCAGGATTCTAACATACATGAAAGATCAACCTACGCACGTACTGTCGTGGGTGGCACGAGCTGACGAGCAGCATTTGAAGGGACAATTTCTAAATAAATGTTTGTAGCACCTATAAATATTAGCTATAGTTGAAAATTAACATACATAAACAATTAAAAATACGTCACGAGTACACAGCTAATATTGATGTTTCAAGCTTACTCGATTTTATCTCTATAATTTTCCATTTAAAATATTTCAGAATTATTAAGAAATTTTATTTTTAAAATTAATCTAATATTATTTAATTTAACTATGTAAAAAACTGATTATATTTTTCTTAAAAAATATAATTATAAATCTTATTATCGAAAGCTATATTTTCATGGTAAATTGTTTCATAAGGTTAGAAAATTGAAATAATTAATTTATGTAGAAAAGAACAGTAACAAATCTATATCTGACAAAACTAACTTAAAATTTTGAACTGTAGTATAACTATAAAAAATACTATCTGAGTTCTTAAAATAACATTTAAACACATATAATAATTATAATATTAATTATTTTCATAAATACAAATTTCAATGTAGAGGTACGCTCGGAGTTATGTAGAGTTGGATGAAAAAAAAAAAAAAGTACTTTAACACAAGAAAATATTCTTCCGTGTTATTCTATATTATTCAGATGTTATTGTAGTAGTACTAATGTGTTATTGTGTTATTATAATACTAGAAATATTCCAAGAATACAATAATAAATGAATATCATCACAATATTACATGAATAATGCGGAATAACATGGGAGAGTATTCCCTTTATGCTAAAATAAATTTTTTTTAATTTTCTGTTACTTACATTTGATTTGATTTTATTGGACTTCATACCCACCTCTTGAACGAAAATAATTTTTCCACAACAAGACCACTTACAAATTTATTAATATTTTTCGGCGGGGATTTAGCGATTCCGATAACGACGCCTGAGGGCCGTAAAAAATTAGCTTGGGAATCCCGAGATAAAAAAGAGCACCTTTCAGCCGCACACGTGTTAAAATCTCATGCGAAGAGGCGTCATCCACTGCCGCATGTCAAGTACTCTCCTGTTGTCGTACCACACGTGGCAAATTTCCGAGCTATCGGGCACGAATCTCGTGAAAGTTTGCCACACGTCGCCGCCGTACAGATCGCATGCCTGCCTCCGTGCCATTATTTTATAGCTCTCGTACGTTTCGGTGACTATACTGTGTGGCCTTTGCTGCGGTTTGGTTACAGGAAAAGCTATATATTTGATAGATCTGCAAGCCCCAGTGGGAAGCTTCGTTTGCGGTGTGGCCACCTATGTGGCGTTAGTTAACCCATTCGTTTGTTTTGGTGTGGTTATTCCTACTGCTGTGGCCATTCAACTGATATATGCCCTATTGAGTATTTGGGGTTTAAAATGGGAAATGCTCGTTAATTTAAAATTTGGTTATTTTTTTTATAAAAGGAATATATAAATATTTATATTAGACTTCAGTTTAAACAGCGTCTGAACAACAGTCGCGATGCATTGAAAGAAATGAAAAAAAAAAAAAGAAGAAAAAAAAAATTACAGTGTATTGCGTCTGTACGGACAGATCATGCGTCCGTTATCTGGACATAGCTTGTGTCCAGAGTTCGGACGTAGCTTATGTTCGGACTCCGAATGTAATATTTTATCCAATTTATATACATATCATATTACTTTTGCATGACTTTACTTTCTTCTAAAATTAGTATGGCAATATTTTAAATGTGATGTCAAATAATTGAGCGTAAGATGAATAATTTATAATGGATATAAAAATACATAAAAATTAATTTCATGTACGTGAATGCCCTTTTTTATTAATTCATAAATTCATGTTAGTTGATTTTGCTTTTGAATTTGTTAATTTGCGAACACAAAAATATGGTATTTTATTTCAATATAAAATAATTTCTTTAATTTCACTCATTAATGTAGTTAAAACGAATGCTTATGAATAAAATGCATTAGTTATGTAATATCAGTTAGGCAAGTAAAGCCAGTAGATAAGTAGAGGAAAACAAAATTCAGCATCTCATAATGCATAAAATGATGGTGAAGCCAAAAAGAATTGTCAAGTGCAGTATTTGCAGAACATACAAAACAACAACATTATAGCTGCAAAGAAGATCCCTGGGCCAAATGATAAATGTTGCGATGGATGATAACTGGTTAATTCAGGCTGGGGGGAAGGATTTCATCTTTCCTAAGAAAAAAATAAAAAAATAATTGAAATATCAAGTCAAGTGAAGTATTTGAAAGGATAACAAGATAGCATAACCAAATTTGCATTCTTCTCTCAACAAATATTCTCTCAACAAATATAATGTGAGAAAAAAAAAAAACATTTAGCAAAAAATCCAACATGCAAAGGACATACCAAAATGAACGAGAAAACACTTTTATTTGTTAGATCCTAAGTTGTCTTGTGGATTAAGTCTAAAGAATAGAGTGTTGGTCGATGAGAAAAAGAAAAATAAAACACAAGTAATACTTACTTTTTTGTAAAGTTTATGGGATCTCTCTCCCCTTCAGTGAAATTGATCATTCTATTTTTAAAACTTCAGTAAGGTATTACAAATTACATGATTTTCTATTCATTTAATGGGAATGTTACTATAATTTATAATACTTTACACCCTTAAATTTTTGTAACCAAATATTGCATATCTTGACCTTGCAACTGTTGTTGGCATCGTTCTACATCTGTAACCGCTCTCGACGCAGCTTTGTATTTATAACTATTAGGTATGGGTATTCAGCTGGTCGGACCATAATCACTTGACCAACTGAGCAATTATCGTCTGATATGATGACCTTCAGTTGAATGTTGATTTCTCGTAAAGGTAGACACTGATTGAGCAGTGCTACATGGTCATACATTGTTCGTTGGGTCGGTCAGTATTTAGTTTAGTGGCTTCATGGGGCCGACCGACTTCATAATGAATGTCCAAACATGAATCTTCTTATTTGATCCAACTTTCTTCTCGAGATATGTGCAGGCATATTCCTGATATACATAATTAGTTCCCCAATTCTCTTACTAATTTGAAAGTGATCACTGTCATAAGAATAAAAGAATTAAATAATGGTTGTTTACCTAACAAAGAGATGAGTAATAAAAATATTTTTTCTTCATTGATTTTTGTGCTCCTTTTCCCTATAAATTGGGTGCCAAGAGCTTTTTTATTTTCTCCATTTCCCATATCCTCTTCTCCTTAGTCATTGATTTACGTGAATGAATATGTGAAGTTCTAAAAAAATAGTAAACGAGGAAGCCTTGCTGAAGGTCTTTGGGCTTCTCGCTTCTTGAACTCACCCCTCTGGAGATGAAAGAAAGAAGAAACCTGAATGTTCCCGCCTGTTCCTTAAGAAAGAGGTGAGCAAGGAGGTTCAACAGATCGATAATAGGAAAATAGATGAGAAGAAAATTGTTGGAGCCAAAAGGCCAGCCCAAGTTACAAAATTAGCTAACCATCCAACTGCAAAAATGCCTTTCATGGAAGCGGTTGGGGAATCGTCTGATTCCAGATCACTCCTTGAGGTGTTGGGCAAGAATGGCATACAAGAATTGGCTCCTGCACTGCTTCAGCGGCATCAAGCCCAACCATCATCTTCAGAGGGGAAACCCTCAGCTGTGACCGTGCAAGTTCTACCACCAGATTTCACTCTGCTTCCCCCTCCGACTCTGATGATTGCTCATGATGATGCCCCACCTTGGACAAATGATCCACAATGGCGTTTAGTTGGTGAAGCTCTGTAAAATGAAGCTCCACCATCATAAGATATTCCTTCTCCATCGTTGACCGAAAGGAATCTTCATGGTGGTTTGCCCCCTCTCGTCGCAGACAGCTTTCATACTTCTGATATAGAGCACTTGATTGGTAACTTTGCATTTCCTTTTTATTCAAACTTTGCAATTTATCCTTGTAACACGGGTTTAATTACTATAGAGGAAATAATGGATATCATTGACTCCCAACTCATAGAGACGGCCCGCCAAATCAAACCAGAGGATCTGGTTGGTCCCTCTGTTCAGGTTGCAGTTAAGAGGGTATCCACTTTATCGTATGATCCTAATACCCATTTCAGTCGATCTAGAGATAGATACTGGTGGTCAAAGGGAATCTAATGAGTCATTAGTCAATCATATGGACGAGATTGTAGACTCCCTAGCTTGGGATGCATATCTCCAGCAAAAAGCCAACATATCACACTTGCAGGAGGAGTTGGTAGTTGTGTACCAAGACATGGAGGCTCTTCTAGTCCGAGTTGAGGACATAGAGGTTATCGAGACCAAGGTTGCAAATATGGAAGCTCTAAGGACCCAAGTCGCAGACATGGAGGTTCTTCAAACCAAGGTGGCTGATATGGAAGCTCTCCATACCAAGTCATATATGTGGAGGTTCTCCATGCCAAGGTTACTGATATGAAAGCTCTCTAGGCCTAAGTAGTTGGAATGGAAACTCTCTGAACTAAGGAGAAGATTCTAAAGGATGAATTGGCCGAATTTCATGTCACGAAAAGGATGAAATATAAGTTTTGTGAGCTTGTATTGACATAAGCTTGATGAATCAGGGAGTAGTTCGGCCCGAAGCGGCGAACAATCAAGCTGTAAAATATTTCATTTTATAAATAAAAATTTCCTATAATTTTTTCATCATTATTTTGATTTTTTCACAAAAGTGATATCTTTGATGATCATGATGAGATGCTTCAGGTTCGACAAGGAGCCTATATAAGGGTTTGAATGGATGTTAAGCAAAACCTTTAATTTTTTTACTTTTGGTTTTCCTCAGGTCTTTTTTACGTTTGAAGCTCGATGACTCTGAAATATTCTCCTCAGATTTTAAGCTCAGTTAGATCATCCGAGAGATCAATCCTTACCATTTTTGAGGTTAGGTTTTTAGACGAGACTCGTGTTTACGATACAAGTGACATTTTGGAGCAAGTTGATATGGATGTTAGGGATACCAATTACCTCGGTCATGATTTAATCGTTTATCTAGACCAATTTTTTTGTGCGCTTCAATTGCCTCTTATGCATAGAGCTTTGCTCAATTTTCAACTTCTATGGAATTATATCAACTCAAGTGAAGCCAAATTCAATTGCTGACTTATGTAATTTAATTGTGCAAAAGAGGCATTCCTTGGTCTCGTGAACTATTCTCACATATATTCTCTCTTTGAGTCGAGCAAGATGGGTGCATGATTTTTGGTATCACTCAGAAGTTGCATTTAATCAATTTGTAAAACAAGATATAGGATCAATAACTTAGATCCTTGAGGGGTTCCTTGTTGCGAGATATACAAGTTGATGTGACATATATATAAATCAAATAGGAGAACGATCAACCAAGCGAAAAATAGAAAGAGAAAATTTACACAAGAAAATAATAACACAATGAAACACACGATTTACGTGGTTCGACAAATTGTCGACAAATTGTCTACGTCCACGTAGTTGCAGAGGATTTTACTACTTGATGAATTTACACCAGTCGATCATCTCGACTTATAAGAGGAATCTCTCACTATGTTGCTCTCTCTTCTTCTCTCTCTACACTGAGATACACCGAAGAAAATCTGCACCAAGATATACCAAAGAAGATAAACTTATAAGAGAAATAAACTCAATTTCTCTTATGCCACAAGCCACCAAGAAGAAGCCAAGAAGCCACGATCTTCTTCTTCTTCTTCTTTCTTCTTTCTTCTGCCGCAAGGAACTACTGCTTGTACTTTCCTTTCTCTATCCCGAGGAAGCCCGAAGAAGAACATAAAAAACTATGACTTTAAAACTGAAGGAGAGCCATCCAAAGCCTTTCATCACCAACAATAAGGGAGCGAAGGGATGCTTCGCTTCACAGGAGGGAGCAGTTGGCGTTTATGGTTTGCGACTGAAGAGGTGGGAGGTGAACTGAAGCTTCACTTCATGAAACAGAAACAGGCAAAGGTGGCATTTTGCAAACTAGATGTGGGAGCAGGCTGGGTCGCAACGGGAGTGGGATCACAATCTCTCGCGATCGGGAGAGCGAGAGCTGGAGGGGGTCTGAATAGGGCTCCATCACAACATTCCTATGATGAGCGGAGTATCTAGTCTAGAGCCACATGACATTTGTATAAAAAGAGTAAAACAATTTCACCTCAATTGAAAGTAATTGAGCGGGTTGTTAGTGGTTCATTATACCACTTGGTAAAACAATTTCCCCTTGACTTTCGATAAAATATCTGCCACTTGGAATATTGGAAGCTTATGAACTTATTAATTTTCATTTTTTGATTTATTCAGAGACTTGACCATCATCTCATCTCGCACTTCGAATTCCCTGTTAACTTGTTTGCCAACTGATTGAGAATCAGTGTTTTCTATTAGATGTCGCATACTCATTTCTTGAGTTAACCAAAGTCCAACTATCAATGCTTCATATTCTACCCAACTATTTGTGACAATAAAATAAAAAAAAAATTGAATGATAAACATGATCTCTGGCTAGGTTGCCTAATGACAGCCCAATGCCTACTTTTGTTTAGCTTGAAGCTCTATCCACATGAAGGATCCAAGTTTGCATGTCCATACTAGATTCATCACTGATTGGTTTGATTCCAAGAAATATGCTAGGTCTACTACAACTTGAGTTTTGATCTTCGTTTGAGGAATGCATGTAAGGTCATATTTAGTGAGCTCTATGAATCATTTTAATAATAGGCCCGAATCTTCCAACCGACTGAGTGTAGAATTAAGCACATGATCAATGAACACATTAATTGGATGGGTTTGGAAATAAATCCGAACATGACCACTGCCATGAGGACAAGAAAATTAAATAATGACTATTCATATAACAATGAGATAAATAATAAATATAATTTTACTTCCCTTTCCCTATAAATAGGGAGCAAAGAGAATTTTTCTTTTCTTCATTTCCCATATCCTCTTCTCATTAGTCGGTCATTTAAGTGAATGAAAATGTGAAATTCTAAAAAAGCAATAAGCGATGAAGCCTTGTTGAAGGCCTTTAGGCTTCCGTGCTTTTAGAACTCCCTCCTCACAATATGAAAGAAAGAAGAAACCCGAAAGTTCCCGCCCACTCCTTAATAAACGAGTGGGTAAAGAGGTTCGATCGACCGATAAGAGGAAAATAGATGAGAAGAAAATGTTCAGTGCCAAATGGCTAGCCGAAGTTACAAAACAAGCTAAGTAGTCGATCGCAAAAATACCTTGTGTGGAAGAGGTTGGTGAATCGTCAGATTCCACACCTCTCCTTGAGGTGTTGGGAAAGAAAGATGGGAAAATATTGGTTTCTGCACTGCTTCATCGGCGTCTGACCCAACCACTGTCTCGAAAGGGGAAACCCTTGGTGTTGGCCATGCAAGCTCCGCACCATATTTCACTTTGCTTCCCCTTCCGACTATGAAGAATGCTTATGATGATGCCCTACCTTGAGTAGATGATCCACTGTGAATTTAGCTGATGAAGCACTGCAAAACGAAGCTCCATTGACAGAAGATATTCCTTCCCCACCTTTGACTGAAAGTAATCTGTATGGTGGCACGTGATCCCAACTTTTTGGTACGATGGTATTACGATGTATGTGTGGTTAGATTCTTGATTATCTTTATTTTATATTTCTTTTTTACAACGGCGCCAAAAACTTGATTCCGAAGTAAATAAGAGTACAACTGTTATATTTAAATATTGAGATATCACTCAAGTGCATGTATCTTTATCAAGTAACATAAGACTTTTTGATTAAACCCCAAAATATTGAACTCACAGGGAGAATTACAAACTTTTAAGAAGAAATTAGTTAACAAGCTCTACTTTGAAAAAGAGTAATGCTCGAACTATAGATACTATGGTAGGAACAAAAGTTTGATTCTTTTTTGTAATTTTTTATAATTAAAAATAAAGTAAATAACTTTTTTTTTTGTAATTTTGATAATTGAGAATAAAGTAAACAACTTCTTTTTGGTAATTTTGACAATTGAAAATAAAGTAGACAACTAACTGAATTTAACTATATTTTTGTAAAATGAAAGCAATACAAATAAATTATCTTTTTCCTTATCATGAATTAGTAGCAAGATGTCGACACTATTTTTGGTGTGGGGTTTGCCCGTAAAAAGCTGTCGGTCATCGGAATTGAAATCCCGTTGTCCGCTTCGGAAGGACGTTTAAAAAATTTTAGTTTTGAAAAAGATGAAGTCAAACTGACCCCATAATTTTCATAGTTTAAATGAAAGAGCGCTTTACCTCAAATCCTGTATC
>NW_018164604.1:34394-35595 GCF_001263595.1 Phalaenopsis equestris | reverse complement strand
TTTCTATTGGAATCACTTAGTCCAAATGAATTTACTAAACTCAACTTAATGAGTTCCATAATTTTATTTAGACCGTGGGAAGTCTCGTTAGCAACCGTAGGTTACCTCCTCCGAGGGTTCCCGATCCTCCAATAGTGACATTTTTAATTTAGTTGGAGTTGTGGTTTTTTGTGTGATATTTGTAATTAAATTTTGAGTTGTTTTATATTTTGAATGTTGTGAGGTATTTTTGTTTGAAATTTTGTTTTTAGTTTTGGTTTTGGTTTTGGTTTTGTTTTGTTTTTAAAATGCAAGTGTTTTTTATGCAGTAAGTATGGTACAAGCATAAAAGAAAAGCAGTAGAAAAGTACAAGAAAGACTGTAAAACGCTGTAAACTGTAAAAGTGTACCTGACGAGTCTTCTTTTTCCACCACCTGAAACTCAAAATGCATGTCAGAGCATTTATGTATATAGAGCTGGAAAAGTAAAATTTTGGAAACCTTCCTAGCTCTATGTTGTGTATTAGAAATCTTTAAGTTTTAAGGATAATATTATTAAGTAAAACATATTTAGTTTAATAGATCCTTAAGGTATTTACCAGGTTAAGAGTAGGGAGCAGGTCCATGCAACCTTCTTAATGTCTGGTAAAAGGCCTTGGGTTCATTTAAACTTTATGATGTTACTTAATAATTCATCTTGAATATCCTGATGCTCAGTGAATATTGATGTCTTGATTATTCCCAAGAATAAGAATGTCATTTACCTTTTAATTTGAAAATTATGTGGGTGAAGACCCTTTAGGAGACAAATTAGTGTTATTAAGAACACTTAGCCAAATTTTAGTCTTAATTAGACTTTTGATGTTTTAAAAGAGTTTGATTATGTTAATTTCTCTAATCTTTTTTTAACAAGTGGATTTCAACTTAAGTTCACCACTAAGTCCTTAAGACCTAAGTGAGTGTATTAAGTGTGTGTATTGATTTTGAAAAGCTTTAAAACTTTAAGTGATCATTTAAATATCATTTTGATTATAAAATAAGGGTATGAAATCATTGATTTCCAAAATTATACCCCTAAATTCAAAAGTCATTTTATGATAATGAAGTTTCCAAAATTTTAATAATTATGGGAATTATCTTTTTATATTGTAATTTGGCAAAGTGAAGTGGGTTTCTACCAATAAAGCCCATTTTTTATTGCAAATCATCAAACGAGTTAATT
>NW_018164604.1:33031-34192 GCF_001263595.1 Phalaenopsis equestris | reverse complement strand
GAGGAGAAAATGTGGATTTTCACAATTTAATTTAATTCATATAATTATTTTCATGCAAAAATATGCATCTTCAAAAAAAATTCCAAAAGATGATCAAGACAATTTCTAATCACTTGAAATTTTGATGTGAGCTAGCTCTGGACCAGAAAATTATTTGGCCAAATTTTCATAATTTTTTCAATTTTCTGTGATTTATTAAAATTAATTGAAGTTTTGGGGACTTTAATAAAAATAAAATATTTTAAGTGTTGAAAAATATGTTTTATATTTTTGAAAAATCTCCCTGAAGTCAAGAAACCCAAAGAAATTTGTTTTGATTTTTTTTATTTTTATTTGATTTTTTAAGAATTACTTTGGTAAAAATTCTATTTTTAGGCCTTAAAAATTATTTTAAGGTTTAAAAATAGATATCTTTATTTTTAGACATTGAAAAAATATTCCAATGATTCCTAAGTGTTTAGGAAATAATTTGAAACATTTCCATGAGTTTAATATTTTATGATTTTTTTATTATTTTTTAATTATTAATTTTGATAATTTTTGGAGTTATATTTTGATTTTTAAAAATTATTTAAGTGTTAAATTTGATGATGATCTTTAAAAATCAATTAAAAATATCAAATGATCTCAAAATCCTTTGAAATTTTTATGATGAGTTCTCTGACTCGTGTGTCACAATGGAGAATAAAAATCAAGTGATTTTGATCTCTATGTATTCTGAATTAAATGTTTTAAGCAAGTTAGGGTTTACTTAAAACAGTGATGTTTTGATTCTTAAAGATCATGAAATTATTTCCTAAGACTACTCTGGCTATAGGAAACTTACATGAATTTTTGTAGAATTTTCTAAGCCGCATACAACTTTCTATAATTATTTGAATAGAAAATGCATAAAAACTTAGAAAATTAAGATCTCTGTCTAGATATCTCCTATGTCTTTGGAAAAATGCTCAAATTGTGCACCTAGACAGAGGCTACAACATATAAAAATTTGGGGTCAAGGTGATAATCCCATATGAATGGAGAATTGAAAAACCCCTAACCCTAATTTATTCCTTAAAAATAATTTATGCATCAAATTAATGTGAAAACAATTCCACATGGTTCTCCTCTGTTCATTGAGCAAGAGGGTATTTTTATTTTATTTTTATGAATTTTCTA
>NW_018164604.1:31655-32855 GCF_001263595.1 Phalaenopsis equestris | reverse complement strand
ACGCGTCATGCCGTATCGTTTCAGGGGATCATCCGACTTGATCTCCGCCGTCCATTCAATACACGCGAGAATGGACGACATCCGTTCATCGTCCCCGATAGGCTTAACCGAGAGCCGTCCATTTTAAAATCTTAATATCTTTCTCATTTCTTAATGGATTTTGATGATTATTTTCTTAAATTACTCGTTTTGAAGAGACGAACGAAACACAGTATGAAATTAAGCCATTATAAATGGAGAGCTCGCGAAGGCTCGGGAGAGTAAGTGAGGTTATACCTTTGCTCCGAGAGGTTTAGCCTCAATCAGAGATTCTTCACACCTTCGTTAGGTCACAAAGAGCTTAGGAATGAAGCCTCTAGCTCTGGTGTAAAGGCTATGTATGATTTTGACCACAACCGATTTTGGGTGTTGGTTGAGAGCTATGGTAGAGGCTATTTCAGAGGGGGAATTGATGGGGGTTTGGGTTCTTTCACTGTTACGAAGGTGTAGAGCTAATTTAATTGAGTTTGGTGCTGTGTAGGTTGGGATTGAAATTTGTCCTGGTTTCGGGCAGGAATTCAAACCCAAAATTGGATTTTTGTGGTGGAATTGGGGGAGGGAAATTAATTGCAATGAACTGAGGGGCTCTTAGAGAAGCTCTTTGAGGAGTTTGGGAAGCCTTGGTGAAAATTTTTTACCACACCTATTCATGGCCGTGGGGGGTATATTTTATAGAAATTGGCCAAGGGGAGGCTTGGCTGACCAATTGAGGGGTTAGCCCCACTGCTTAGGTGTCAAGCAGAGGAGCTCTCAGCTCAATTTGGGCTGAGGTGGCTTCTTGGCATGAATTTGGGTATTGGCCATGTGGGGGCTCACGATTTTGGGTTTTAGCTTGGGTTAAAGTGGCTAACCAAGGGTATGATCAGGGTTAAAGCTTATAATGATCAGTAAAAATGGCACCATAGGGTATGGACATGTGGTATGACAAATACCTTGATTTAACCCCCTTCTTATCCCTTTAAGAAAATTAAGAAAAAAATTTACCCATGAGATAAATATCAAGCTTAACCATGGGTTGATGGCTGGCTTTAAACTCAACCCTAGAGTCTAGGATGAGTTATGGTAAGGCTCATTTGACCATACCAAGCTCAATTGGTTTGGATTTGGCCATAAGTCCAAGGAGGTGCATATGACCAAATCTTGTGTTTGGACTAGGTTAGA
>NW_018164604.1:30616-31196 GCF_001263595.1 Phalaenopsis equestris | reverse complement strand
TAAGGGGCATTCAATTGTTGAGCTTTGGAGTTTTAGCCAATATTGGGGCTAATTTTGGGAATTTTGGATTTAGGTCAAAATCAAATGAATTTGAGGCTTTATCAAGGGCAATTGATGGTTGATTTTGTTGTGTAAGAATTTTGTAAAAATTTTGCAATATTAATTGATATCAATTGACTAGGTTATGGGTTCAATTGAGTGAGATTAAGTCTTATGGTCAAGATTGGGGTTTTGACTCAAATCAAAATTGAGCTCAAATCATAGACCAATTGAGCCAAGTGATTAAGTTTGTTAGTGATTTGTTATGTGTTTGTGAGTAATTTATCAGTAATTTATTAGTTGTAAGTGAATTTGTGTGAGTCAAATTTGCTATAATCTAAGTTTATGTCAATTGCATGGAATTTCAATCAAGAACAAGACTGACTTGATCCTTTAATTCTAGTTGCAACTTCAAATGGAAAGCCATAAAATTTTCATCTAAATTGGATTAATTGTGTTTTACAATTTCCATCAAAGATAGTCCAATAGTTGAATGAATTGAAGGGTCCCAAGGGCAGTTAGGTAACTTGGGGGTGTCTGG
>NW_018164604.1:25302-30606 GCF_001263595.1 Phalaenopsis equestris | reverse complement strand
TTTGGAGGTGCCTAGGGGCAAAAGACCAAGTTAGGCATTTCACATATCCATTCTAAGATATCCATTCTAAATGAACCATGGATCAAAGAAATCCCCATTTTGGGTTCCCATGTATTGGTCTTAGCCAGGGTATTGTGGGGGTATTATGAGGGTATGGTGTATCTTAGCTCTAAATCAACACCCAGGGTCAATCCTAAGGCCAAGTAGTCCTATAGGAACTCTTCTTGAGTTTTCTTATAATGATCTTACCTACTAATTGTAAGAGGTTAGGATCAATATGTGGAACTTCAAGTTGAGTGAAGAGAAGAGTTTTTTTTGAGTTTCTAATGGTGAGGGTACCTTTTCTAGTTTTCTAAGACTAGTCAGTAGGAAAATCCTATGGCTAGACCTAGGCTACTAAAGAAGTTTCTAGACCTCAACCAAAAGTGAGGTCAACACAAGTCTAGGAATTATGTTGTGGAAGTTGTGCCAAATAGGAGCAATATTATTCTTTATCCTTACTAGAGATGCTATGAAGAACACTGACTAATCTAAATTTTGAATAGTCCTGAAGAAGGGCTAGGTAGAGAAGATACTAGCTCTCACTCTAGAGTTCCCTCTTCTTCCTCCTCCTGGGGGCTAACTTCTTGTATAAAAACCTAAAGCAAAAGACCGAATTGGGGGCATTAGTCTGTCACTCTAATGTCCTCTAACTCTACACCCTTCAAAATTTATTTCCCTATTTATTTGCACATTACCATATGAGTTACATTCTCATCCATACAATCTCATGTGATTCTACCATTAGTTGACTGAGATAATACTATCACAGATCTTACATTTTCTCACAACAAATTTTAACATCTCAATTGGACAAATCAAGAAGTAAATGAAGTACAAGGATTAAATCATTACAATTTATTCCAACTTTATAAACAAGTACTTCACACAATTTCCATCCAACACTTAATTACTTATCATTTTATAGAAAAAGATAAGGAAAACTTCTCAGAATTCATGGAGAAAACACAACAACATTTAAGTTTAAAAGTAGAAATCATGTCAAAAAACAAGAAGTTTAAATTAAAACAAAATGTAGTTACGAAGATAAAAATTTATCTCAAATTCCTCTCCACCAAATTCTTAAAGTTCATTTGAATCTCTTTCTTTTTCTTACATCTCTCCCTTTCTTCTCTCTAAAAAATATCCTAATTCTTCTATGATGAAAGAAGCGACAAGGGGGGGTGGGGGGTAATTCAATCTAAGTCTTCTTTTTTTATAGTTTTCTAAAAGGTACTTTGGTGTCTCTTCAAAATGTGTCCAAATTCAATGAATCTTGCAAGAGTTATCTCTTTTCAAGAGCCACTTTAATGTATTTTCATGCCCATTAACTGCAATTCATGTTTTCACCAAGAGTTGCTTCAAAAACTCCTTTGAAATTCCTTCAAATTCATTGAAATTTATTCATAACTACCTCTTGCACGTAAGCGTGAGGTTTTTGACGCTTAGGCATGACCTTCTTTATTTCCTGACACTTAAGTGTCAGTCCTGGGTGCTTAAGCGCCACAGTTCATTTTCACACCTTCTTCATTTTTGGTCTAAATTTGATCTTTTTTCATTCATTTCACCATTTTTCATCCATTTAATTGTACCTAAAGTAAAACATACAAATATCTTTCATTAAAGCGTAATATCACAAAAATATGTATAAAAATGTGTACATAAATGCTATATATTTTAGGTGTATCAGTAAGCCCCTTTTCGTCGTAGATAAATTCCATACTTTTGATATAGAGCGCATGATTGGTAACTTAGCCTTTCCTTTAAATTTAATTTTTTTTTATTTACCCTTGTAACACAGGTTTAATTACTGTAGAGGAAACAATGGATATCATTGACTCCTGACTCATAGAGACGCTGCACCAACTCAAACTAGAGGATTTGGTCGGTTCCTTTGCTCAGATTGCAGCCAAGGGGGTATCCACTCCATTACCTCTTTCGATCCAAACACCCCTTTTAGTCTATCTAAAGATGGAGTTTGGTGGCCTAAGGTAATCTCATGAGTTGTTAGTCTACCGTATGGATGAGATCGTAAACTCCCTTACTCGGGCTACATATATCTAATAGAAAGCAACCGTAATCAAACTTGCAAGTGGAGTTGACAGTTGTGTACCAACACAAGGAGGATCTTCGAGTCTGAATTGCACACATAGAGGTTATGTAGGCCAAGGTTGCAAATATGGAAGCTCTACGGGCTCAAGTTGTAGACGTGGAGGTTCTCCGAGCCAAGGTGGTTGATGTAGAAGTTCTCGAGATGAAGTTACATATGTGGAGGTTCTCCTTGCTAAGGTTGCTGAATGAAAGTTCTCTAGGCTGAGGTGGTGATCATGGAAACTCTTCGAGCCAAGGAGAAGAGTCTAAAGGATGAATTGGTCGAATTTTGGGTCACTAATTTGATCTCTTACATACTCATTGAAGAAGAGAAGTGAGAGAAATATAAGTTTGGGGGGAGTGGCTTGATGAATCTGGGATTAGTTCTGCCTGAAGCGGTGGACAACTAGGTTAGAAAATATTTCTTCTTATAAATCAAAATTTTATATAATTTTATCACCATTATTTTTCTTGGTTTTTGCACCAGAGTGGAATCTTTGATGGCCCCGATGAGATGTGTAGGCATCTGCAAGGAGCATAATAAAGGTTTGAATGGATACTAAACAAAACCTTCATTTTGAACTTTAAGTTGTCCTCAAGTTGTTTTTACTTTCGATACTCAATGGCTTCAAAATATTCTCCTCAATTTTTTAGCTCAGTTAGATCATCTGAGAGATTGATCCTTTCCAATTTTGAGGTTAGGTTGTTAGAAGAGACTTGCATTTAAGATACAAGTGTCATTTTGGAGCAAGTTGATGTGGATGTTGGGCTACTGATTACCTCGGCGATGGTTTATTCTTTTATCTAGAACAGTTTCATTGTGGGCTTTGATCTCAATTTTCAACTTCCATGGAGTTATACCAGCCCAAGTGAAGCCAAATTCAATTGCTGCGATGTGACTTATGTAGTTTACTTGTGCAGAAGTGGCATTCCTTGGTTTCGTAAATTGTTCTCACATATATTCTCTCTTCAAGTCAAGCAAGAAGGGTACATTATTTTTGGTACCACTCAAAAGTTTCATTTTATCGATTTGTAGAACAAGATAAAGGATCAGAAGCTCATATTCTTGAGGGTTCCTGTGATGAGTGGGGTATCCACTCTTTTATCTAGAAAGAAATCCCATGTGATTTGATTGAGTTTAGGCCAAGTTCTTAAGGTTTTAGTGTGAACAACTAACAGGTTAGGTCACTTGGAAACGATTACGGAGAGCTGTCCGATCGCGCGTGTATCCAATGGATGGAGGAGATCAAGCCGGACATATCCATGGTGCATAAAGCGCGGTCCGCTTGGAGGCTACGTGGCTGGTAGTGTCAATGGCGGAGCGACGCGTGGAGCCTTCGGAGCGGATGAGGATGAGTTGGCGCTGCATGGACAAGAAGAAAAATAGGGATTTTTGAATTATTTTAAATGCCTAAATTTTGAAAATCCATATCTTTCTCTAGAAAAATCATAAAAATAAAACAAAAACACCCTCTTGCTTAGTGAACAGAGGAGAATAATGTGGACTAAAAATAAAAATTATTTTCTCACTTCTTGGCTTTTAATTAATTAAATACCCTCTGTAGTATTTTAATTCTCCAAGGCTTAAAACATTTCACCACGACTTAGAATTTTGAGGGTTTGTTCCTCATGGCAAATGTCATGTCGTCTAATTTTTCCAATGTCAGAGGGCATCTCTATGCTTCTAACCCTAATTTTCAAGCTAAACTGACCATTTTGGCTTATTTTAATTATATAAATCAAAATATCACTTGAAAAATTATGAAAATAATTTTAATAGGTTTCATGTGGTCAGAGAAGTCTAGAATAAATATTGTGATGCTTTGAATCATTTTGTGAATTTTTATACTTAGTTAAATATAAATACCTTGTATTAATTTGTGTAAATTAAATACATATAAAAAATTAACAAAATCAACTCCACATTGTTCATAAAAATCATTTCTACCTACTGTAAAAATATCAAAATTATTTGACTTAGTCTAGGTAATAAAATGAATTTCTTAACGAAACCTTGCTTTTTGTATAAAAATAATTATATTAAATTAAATATTGTTAGAAAAATTATGAAAATTATTTTTTTGAGTTCCTTGTGATCAGGGGCATTTTATAAAAATAAAACCCATTTTTGTGAAAATATTTCATTTTTAAAATATACTTTGAATTAAAATAATCAAAAATTTCAAAAATACAAAAAAATGGTTCAAAATGAGTGGGAATGTCCCCTGATCTCTTAGAATTCATTAAGACATTTTTCCTAATTTTTCTAAGTTAAAAAATCAATTTTAAAGGCTTAAAAATGAGTTTTATATATTTTCTCACTAAAATAATTATATTAAATAAATTAAAAATCACAAAAATACAAAATTTGATGCTTTAAGTTTTCTAAACTCAGAGGAGTCTAATAAATTTTTAAAAATAATTTTTGTAATTAAAACACTATTTTCTATTTAAATAAATTATGAAAATTGATCTAAAATTAAGTAATAAAAATATAAATTTGATTCAAAAAATCATGAAATTTTGCCTAAGTGTTTCTCTGATCTAAGGAAACCTCTAATAATTTTTCCATAAATATAAATTTTATTTTGGATAATTAAATAAATTAACTTTTAAAAATCCTATTTTCTAAATAATTATCTAAATTAAATCAAATTTTGAGAGGTCCACATATCCTCCTCTAACATATCATTTGAGTTATGTTTAAAGAGTTAAAAGGTGAAGTCCCCCAAGGGCAAGATAGTTATTTTAGACTTTGGCGCCTTATCAAAATTTAGGGTTAACCATGGATAAATGGGTAAATTTGATCCTAATAAACATGTTTGGATGATTGAAATACAATGGGATTATAAGGTAGAAACCCATTCAACACCCTTGCACGATATCAACTAAAAGCATAATTCTCCTAATATTCATGACTTGGAAGTCAATTAAAGATCAAACGATACTTAAGTAATGGGCTTCAACCAAAAGGATGATAACTTACTTTCCTTAAGCCTAAAATTGATGATAATGTGATCTTTAAATGAAAATACATGTCACTTAAACTAAAACACTTAAACCACTTAAACTAAAATCTTAACCTTCACCAAAATCCCCATTATGAATGTTAAGGGCTTGGTAGTGACCTAGGCTTGCTTTCTAAGGTCAACTGCTTTGATTTACGAGATATTT
>NW_018164604.1:8255-25160 GCF_001263595.1 Phalaenopsis equestris | reverse complement strand
GTAGCCACACTCTAAACTCGGATGGTTAATGGAACAATATGATAAGTTCAGAAATGAACTCAAAATAATTCAAGAGATCTTCAAAATAGTTCAGGGTCATATCCCGAGCACTTTAGAATCTTTTGGTTGTTTTGAAGGACAAATTGAACTTATCATATCTTGTCCTAAAATCATCTACTAAGATCTTCCAAGCTCCAATTAAATCATAACTTGGGGTTTGCAAGCTAAACCTTCATCTACTCTTGCAATTTAAACTTTCCTGCAGTCTTATCAATATATATTGCAAGTACTGACCTTTTAGATGGTGGAACAAGAAGACTCGTCAGATACGCTTTTACAGTTTACAGTACTGTCTTTCATTGTACTTTCCACACTGTATTTTTAAACTTACAAAACTTGCATGTTAAACAACGACGACACCTTGCCTGGAAACCAAAACTGTTAGGATTGCCACAAAAACAAAAATTCACCTCCACAACATTTAAAATATAAAACAACTCAAAATTTAATCACAAACATCACAAAAACTACAACTAAATTAAGACGTCTCTATCGAATGATCAGGAATCCCTCGGAGGAGGTAACCAACGGTTGCTAATGAGACTTCCCACGGTCTAAATGAAAGTGTGGAACTCATTAAGTTTAGTTTAGTAAATTCATTTGGACTAAGTGAATCCGATAGAAAATAGTGGTGCCAGAATGAGGGAACCGTAGGATCCTAGCCGGTGTCGCTCCAATCAACTTTAACATACCCCATAACATTTAAAGAACTTTAACTATAGCGACATCTGATTTGACAGCATGACCTGGCACATTAGAAAACTTAAACTAGTCACAACGAGAAGCTTAGAGCTAGCATGGTGGGCAGCACAGCCATCTTCAACAACAAAACATGTCTTTCCCAGCTAAACCAATTTCCTTCCTTAGAATTAAACAAATAAGCCATAGGACTTTGAGGTAGTTTGCTTATGCAACATAAATCCTTACCTAATCTTTAGGCCTTTGTACAACTCTGTTGTACAATCTAAGCCCTAACTTGTCTTAGGATTCCAAGGTCATCGTTCGTCACTACCTAAATCCTCACATCTTCCAGGTTATTTGTGTGAATGTTTCACATGAATGTAAGCCCTAACAAATAATATTGGCAGGATGAAACACTTAAATAATTTATCCTCAAAATTGAAGCCAAACCATATGATAGTATGGGAAGTCACCGAGGTTACTGAGGGTCTCTTTTGGATCTGTGCCATCCTCTAGTTCTTCCTCCTTTGGACTCTAAAACAAAATGTTCCAAAATTGAACAATTTTCCTTTCACACCTATTTGTCTGATTTCGTTGAAGAGTCCTATCTTTTTGACATCTTTGAAGATAATATTTCTTGATTTTTATCGAGAGTTTTCTTAGGTGATTTCGGTTATCTAAGATGTAATTAACTATAGGGGCTTGCCTCCAATTTAATATAAACCCTATTTAATTCTTCATATTAAATAGAGGAACCTGTCGGCAAATAAATGGGTTCGCAGACCAAACGAATGTCATATATTTTTTAGTTTATTTGATTGAGCCTCATCCTCAACTCTTGTGTTTATCTATCGAGATAGATACAGGATTTAAGGTACAGTGCTCTTTCATTTAAACTATGAAAAATATGGGGTCTTTTTTTAAAATGTCCTTCCAAAGCGGGCGACGGGATTTTAGTTCTGGTGACCGACAGTTTCTTACGGGCGGCAACTCCTCAACTTTTTAGTGCTGACAGCTTCTAGCGACTCTGCTGGAGACTAGCTTTTCTCTCCATTTAAATCAATAAATATTATCTTCATACATCGGTAATGTGTTCATGTCCCTCATGAACCAAATCACCCTTCTTTTGTTGGCAATTTTTTACCCATTTCTATCTTGAGAAAATACAGTCAACTCTTTGGACTTCAGGACCATCTGTTCGATCACCTTTGAACACAAAGGTTCAGGAGGCCATTAAGGACTTTTTAATCTTAGTGTGTGGTCGGACCCCCAATAGGTATGTTCGGATTGTGACGTGTTGCGCGTGCTCTATAATTTTCTTTATATTAATTAAGTCTTTTTACTTTCAAACTATTTTTACTGAAATTTTAAAACCTCTACAATTAAATAAGGTCTTACCCAGTCTAAAGATTGACCACTACTAATTTTAGTGCTCGCACTAGGATTGCGAGGTATTGGCGAAATAGTTAACCCCATAGCTTTCTTTTTTTTCCAAAGTTGCTGCAATGGCGTGCCCAATGCTCACCTTTTTCTGCAACCTACAAACGAGCCATGATGCCCGCAATGTTGCCCCTACTATCAAGTTTGGAGCAGAACTTCAAGATCTTGAGGTCGTTCTCGGGAAAGCCTTGTTCGTCATAATGAAAGTCGTCGTTCCAGAAGTTCAAGAACCATCCGCCGATTTTAAGCTGAACTGCCCTCATGACCTTTCTTCTTACAAGAAGGTTAAGACTATTGCCGCCATGGCACGTACCAAGCCTATTGTTCCCGCTGCTGCTAAGGGAAAAGAGGTCATGATCTTAGATGACCCGATTGAAGGATTGGTTGTCCCGTCGTCAGTATTTGAAATCGGATCGAGTTTGAGGACTGCACTGTTAACCCGAACCCAAAGGAGAAACCACAGTCAGAAGGTTCGGAGGGCTACTAAAGCCCAAATTTCTGAGTAAGTACCTGTTGATGAAAATCTTCACCAGGAGGAGTCAGCATTGTCAGAGACCTATCCACTTCTTCAAGAGAGTAGGTTCCATCCCTCAATGGACACTAACAGGTACGAGAGTATCCAGAAGATCGCTGCTGCTTTACCATCACTTCATGGACATGATGTGGAGAGGAAGAAGTCTGCTCCTATCACCCGAGTAAGTTCAATTTTTTAGAGACTAGCTGCTAAAGAAGGTTTTTCAGTTGGTTAATTACTCAAACGAGTGGGACGTGTAGTACCCCCTTGCATGAAGAAAGAAATTCTAAGGGATGTTAGAACTGCCAAACGATCTCAGAAATCAACTGAAGCCTTGCCTGCTCGCATTCTCGTTTGGTTCCGTTTGGGAATCAGAGTTCATTCCGCCACAATTACTATTGATTCCACCGTTAATAGACCCTCAAGCCGTAGACCAGTCAAGTCACATTTGGGTCTAAGAATTCTACCAATCACCCACCTCAAGGATGTTCTTAAAGTCCCAAAGGAAAAGATGAAGAGATTGCTCAGTACTGTATCTGGTATGCACCATGGGGAGCATACTTTTCCTCAACATACCGATGTTCCTACTGAGACACTCCGTCTCAAGACATCACCGTCAAAGAAAAAGGTACGGATACCCAAGGTCGCTATACCGATATAGTCCAGTAAGGGAAAGATCATGGAATGAAGCAAGGACCAGCCGCCAGAGCTCCGATCGCACGAACTATCTAACATTGTCGGCATTGTCGCAGTAATTGCCACCGAGATGGAGGACAAGTGGAGGAGGTCCAACAGGGTCCTCTAGTTCTTAAGACAATCCAAGAATCAATAATCGAAGAAAAGGTCAAAAAGCTTAGGGTCGAGATTTTTGAGTTAGCCCGAAAAACATGGAGTTTCCATTGATGATAATGAAGATTTTGACTTCAATGTTTACCTCAAAGAATATTTTGTGGATGTCCATGTCATCAAAACTAGAGCTGCTGCATCTGTGCGCGACGCTCAACTTCTCAGAAAATGCCGTAGATGAGCTGTGTAGGGCTATCTTCTTAAGGGATGAGCAAGTCAGCCAACTGGAGAAAAGGATAGAAGAGATGGCAGCAGCCATGACCGCCATGGCCACAGATCAAGGACAATCTTAACCTCCACAGTTAGCCTCTCCAGAAGTCAATCAACCAGAGATTATACATATCATAGATGAAAGGAGAGAAGTTGTCTTAGCAAAAAGGGATGAGCAACCAAAGAAGGATTCTCTATCAAGCGCCTTGCTAGAAAAGGAATTTAAGCAAATGGTCGAACAAGTTCGGGAGGCCTTAACCCAATCTAAGGGTGGTGCATTGGTTTTAAAGGGTAAACCTTACCTGGAGGAGTTTGATGTCGTACCCTACCCTAAGGGTTTTGTGTCGCTAAACTTTAAGATATTCGACGAGACTCAAAGACGAGACTCAAAATCCCAGGCAACATATAACACATTTTCGAGCCAGTTGTGGTAATACTGGAGGTAACAAAACCTTACTTTTCTGTCAGTTTGTCAGCATCCTATCAGGGATCACTTTTGATTGGTATGCCGAATTACCCAACGTATCAGCAAGACATTCGTCGAGCTAGAACAATTGTTCGTGAAAAGATTTGTCGGAACACAACATCACGTCGCTATTGGAGATCTCATAATGGAAAAGCAGAAACCCAATGAGACTTTAGTGGATTATATCTTCAGGTGGAGAAACCTTAGTATGAAATGTGAACCTCAGCTGCAGGAAAATCACGTGATTGAGATCTTACTCAAGAGCATTTACTCAAGAGCATTCAAGAGCATTCATGGGCCAGTAGCTCTCATGCTCAAGGGACTCACCATCAAATCCATCAAGAAGCTACTCAGCAATGCCAACAGTCTTCAAGAAGAAATCAAACATATGAATTCTCATGAGAAACACAAGGCAACTAAAACATTTAAAAAGAAATCAGGAACAGTGGCAAATGTTGATAAAGGAAAACAACCGATGAAGATACATGTAAAAAATTCTTGTTAGTCATCATCACAACATGCTTAAAAACAGACACAACAATACGACCAGTCTAGCCAGCGACCGCCTCAGGGAGGATCATACCCAGTAGATAATAAGAGAATATCTTTGGCAGAACGAAAAAAATGGTGTATTCCTTCAAAAATGAAGCCATACCCAAGATGTTCAGAAGTCTGTTAAAGAAGCCTGAGTTCAGACTATCAGATCCAAAGAAACCCGAAGAGGTCAAAAAGAAAGATCAACCAAATTATTGCCCTATCACAGATTGCTTGGACACACTATAGAAGAATGTTTTGTCTTCAATGATTGGCTCGAGAAAAATCTTAAAGAAGGAAATATAACGATCCCGAAAGAATATTTAAAAGAACATGATAAAGGTTCCATAAGTATGATTTTGGCTGAGCCAATCTCTCCGATTGAACCATATACTGGAAAAGATAGATGGAGTATGACTTGGGACAAACTCAAGAGGGTTCTGAATCAGATTCGGTATGCATCAAAACAAACTCCCGTTCAGAGTCTTCAACCTGCCAAACCCGAGATAAAGATTTGGCCAAAAGATCTGTCATCGTCAAAGACAAAGAAGAAGAAGAATTCCACCACAAAGACTGAAAAGACTGATAGTACAGGGGGGTAGGTTAGGGGCTGCCTCTGCTAGATTAGTTGTCTCAGATTCAGGAAAGAAAATCCTCGAACCCCTGACCTTTTATGATTATCTTTTCGCCCCTCCGGGGTCTTATGAATATAATGATTATGATTTCAGCTACATTTTTCTGGTGATAACGTACCTGATTTTGACCAATCTAGCCACTATCTCAATTCCCAAAACGATCCTCAATTCACACTCGAGTCCGATGAACTCATTGACAAGACTGAAGAAGACATTGACAATACCGCCTACGACAGCGCCAGGAGTGAAGAACCGATCATAGAGTGCTACGGCGTACCACTCTCCATTAACTTAGATCTTTCCGACAAAGAAGAAACATCAAAAGATTCGATAATGGTATTTCAAGAAGAAGAAATTACAGAAGTGAACTTAAGCAGCGGAAGAGTGTTACCCTTGAGGACAACTCCAAGGGATAAAGGAAAGCAAATAGTAACTCGAGAAGAGCTACCTCCACCTCCACCAGTGGAAGAACAACCTAACCAAGAAAAAATTGGAGGATCACACAACGTGGATTACAATGTGCTAGCTCATCTTAGGAACTTTCCGGCCAAATTAAGCATCTACTACGCTCTAATCCTATCAAAGGAGATGAGAGAGTCTCTGGTTACAGCTTTGCTTGACCAGCTTAGCCCAGCTGGCCAACGCATACTCAAATGAAGTTTAACAGTTGAAAGAACATCCTGGGATAACCTTCAAAGATGAAGACTTGTTGCTCAGTACCGCCGACCATAATCGTCCAGTCTATATCTTCATTAAAATCGACAGATTTGTGCTTCCCAGAGCTTTAGTAGATCCTGGAGTATCACTCAACTTGATGAGTCTACGACATTGGCCTATTTGGAAATTGAAGCTCAGGAGCTTACGACCGATAAAATGATGTTACAAGGATTCAACCAAAATGGAGAAAGAGCCCTTGGATAAATTACATTACTTATGAAAATTGAAGAACTAGTAACAACTGCTAAATTCCATATCATCGATGCCGAGACCTCTTTCAATGCTCTACTGGGCTGACCATGGATTCATGAACACAACATGGTTCCATCGTCTCTATACCAATGCATTAAGTACTACAAGGAAGGACAAGAACATTGCATCAAGGGAGATCTATAACCATTTTCAGTTCATGAAGTTGGCATTCATGAAGATGTCGCCTAATACGCGCCTCCAAAGAAATCTGTCTTCTCTCATGAAATTGTGAAAAATAAAAGTGAAGATTCAGAAAAAGCAAAAAGAGAAAACTATTCAACTCTGCTTCAGGCATCTTCCACCACTTTTTTACAACAAATTCGTGGGGGTTTTTTTAGTTTGTGCACCCAAGGTCGAGGTCAAAGATGTGGACGAGTAAGAACCAATTTAATTATTGAACGGACTGGGATGATCATCTACATTGGTGATGAAGACAGTTCCAAAGATGAAATAATGATGACAAAACAGAAGAAAACTCAGTACGAGATATCCTTAGAAGATACGGAGCAAAGCAAATATAAGACAATGTATGATCGGATAAACCTCTATGTGAACACCATGACTCTTACTCTGATTCTCCCTCAAAAGGTCGAGATTTTAGAGGTCAAGAAAGTTTGTAGTTATGGTTCAAAGCCGATCAATTTTAATCGTGCTTCTACCACTAATTTTGAAAAATCATGTAAATTTGGATGAGAATTCTGAATTTGGATGAGAATTTTGGATGAGAATTCTGATGAATTAATGGAATTACCTTTTGGTTACTTTTCTCCTTGTGTAGAAAAGTTAATTCAACAAGGACATTTGCCAAAACAAATGCCAAAAGAGAAACTACAACATTTTGAAAAATTATTAGATGTCAGAATTCGAACTCCTAACTTGAAAGAGGGTCGCGAATTTGGTACAGTCGGACCAGTCGATGATTCAGAATTTTATATTGTTGTCACTAGCGAATCAGAAGAGGAATGCCTTGATATAGATGATGACTCTGCTGATCAACTAATAGAAGATGTTCCGCCAGAATTTGAGGAACAAATTAAATCAACTATTGATGAACTTAAAGAAATTAATCTCGGGACTGAGGAGCATCCCCGACCTACATTTATAAGTTCTTTACTCAACGATGAAGAATCTTTAGAATTTGTTAAATTGTTAACAAAATTCAAAGATTTCTTTGCATGGAGTTATGATGAAATGTCAGGATTGTCAGCAGAGGTTGCAGTTCATAAGCTCGGGGTGGACAAAGATACGACCCCAGTAAAACAAGCCCCGAGAAGAATGCACCTGAAAATAGAGTAGCAAGTCATTGTCAAGGTGAAGAAGTTAACAGAATCTAGCTTTGTAAAAGAAGAACAATACCATACATATTTAGCTAACATTGTACTTTTAAGAAGAAAAATTGACAAATATGTGTTTGTGTCGACTTCATAGATTTGAACAAGGCATGTCCAAAAGATGAGTTCCCGTTACTGATACCAGAAATGATAGTGGATATCACTTTGACACATGAAATTTTCTCCTGAAATTTTCTCCTTCATCTTCATGGACGGGTCGTCGGGGTACAATCAAATCAAGATGGCTCCAGAAGATGTAACACTTACAGCCTTCAGGACACCTATCAGTATTTTCTGCTTCATAGTGATGCTGTTTGGATTGAAGAACGTTGAAGCAACATTCCAACAAGCTATAATAAAGATTTTTATTGATCTCATTCACAGCCAAGGGGAATGCTGCGTGGATGATTTGGTCATCAAGAGTAAACAAAAAATAGACCATTTGTACGATTTGAGGATCGTATTCGAACAGTTACGACGATATGAACTTAAAATGAATCCCTTAAAGTGCGCTTTTGGCGTTACCTCTAGGAAATTTCTAGGATTCGTTGTTCGTCATCGGGCAATTGAGATCTACCCAGATAAGATTAAACCTATCTTGGAGATGCCTCATCCCAAAACTTTGAAACAACTACGTTCCTTCCAAAGAAAGTTGGCATATTTGAGACGCTTTATTTCTAATCTCTCAGGTAGGTGTCAACCCTTCTCGACATTAATTAAAAAGGATGCCAAAATTGTTTGGGAAGAGAAATGCCAGTGGGCCTTTGAGGATGTTAAACAACATTTAATGACACCTCCTATTTTGGCAACCCCTATCCCAGGGAAATCGTCGATACTTTATACCGCGGCCTTAGATGACTCTCTTGGAGCCCTATTAGCCCAAGTCAATGACGAGGGTAAAGAAAATGCACTATACTACTTGAGTTGTTGTCCAATACCGACGGAGATAAGGTATCCACCTATTAAGAAGCATTGTCCACCTATTAGGAGATAAGGTATCCACCTATTAAGAAGCATTGTCTAGCTTTGATTTTCGCCGCCCAAAAGCTTAGACATTACATGTTTTCTCATAAGTTCAAAATAATTTCAAAAGTCAATCCGTTGCAATATTTGATGACCCCACCAACACTTTCGGGTGTCTAGCAAGATGGTCAATGATTTTATTGTAATTTGATATAACTTTTGCTCCCTCCATGCTATCAAGGGACAGATTTTAACAGACTTTCTCGCTGCACACTCACTTCCAACTGGTTCCCTATTAATGACGAGTTACTATATGAGCAATTATTACAAATTGAATTCTCCAGTGCACAATGCTGGGAGAAGTATTTTGACAGAGCTTCGTCAGCCAGAAAAGACAAGGATCAGACACAGTTATACCAAGCAAAGCAAAAATTTGTTTGATTTTCATCACACCAGATAAGGGTATGCTGAGGTTCTTCTATCACCTGATGAAGCCATGTACCAACAATGAAGCAGAATATGAAGCATTAATTTCTGGGTTGGAGTTGGCAATCTCGATGGATATAACAGATATTGCATCTATGGCGACTCACAACTCATCATCCAACAAGTCGCCAGACGATACAAGATTTTGAAACCAAGGTTAGCAGAATACCATCAGTACACAATGAAGCTCTTGGAGAAAATTCCCAATGTAACTTTCTACCGGATTCCTAGGGGAGATAATGCCCATGCTGACGCTCTAGTAAAACTTGCTAAGGAGCTGACATGTCCCCCGGAGGATTCCGTTGATATTACAGTACAAGGAAGATAAGTTTTATCTTAAGCTGACCTCAACAATCTACACAAGCTCAGAAAAGAAAAAGAAATGATGATTGTGTTTGCTGATAATAATGAAGATTGGCGTAAGCCATTAATAGAATATTTACATACTGGAAAGCTGCCGGAGGACAAGTCGGCATCACAACACATCACAAAAAGGGCTATGTCATACGCCTTAGTGGGTGATGTCCTCTATAGAAGATTGTTTGATCAGATGTGGCTACAACGTCTAAGAAGAGCTAAAGCACAAAGTATTGTCAAAGAAGTACACGTCGGATTGTGTGGCGCTCACCAGTCAGGCCGAAGATGAAAATGAAGATCAAAAGACTCGGATATTATTGGCTAACAATGATATCCGACTGTATAGATACAACTAGAAGATGTCATCAGTGCCAAGTGCATGGGGTAGTCTTGCACCAGCCAACAAATGTACTACACCTGACAGTCACCTCGTGGTCATTCAAGTGTTGGGGCATAGACATAATAGGTCCGATAGACCATCTGTCTTCCAAAGGACACAGATTCATACTTGTCCCTTGTTGACCTCACTTTTGATTGAGGTCTATTTTTCCTCTTTAGTAGCATAGGTCTAGCCATAAGTTTTTCCTATTGACTATTCCTAGAAAACTAGAAAAGGAACCCTCACCATTAGAAATTCTAAACTCCTCTTTACTCAACTTGAAGCTCTACATATTGGTCCTAACCTCTAGCACTTAGTAGGTGAGGTCAATATGGGGGAGCTCAAGGTGGGTTCCCATAGGACTGCTTCCCCTTAGGGTTGACTCTGGGCGTTGGTCTGGAGCTAAGGTACTCACCTCACTTACAATCACTCACACATATAAACCCAAAATTTCTTAACTTTGATCCCTTAATCCTTTGGGAGACTCATGTAGATGGTCCCTTAAACCCACTGGCCCTAGACAAGGGTTTAGCTAAGACCAGTACATAAAGGACCCAAATGGGGTTCCCATTGGTCCATAGCTCATTTATGGTGGTTGGAACCCTAATTCTACCAAAAATACTCAACTTGGCCTTTTGCCCGAAAACTTCCCCAAATTACCAAAGTACAATTGAAACCCTAAATTTGGCCAAAACTCCTAAATTTACCCAAAATACCCAAATTTGTTCAAAAATCATTTCAAACCTTTTGAAAACATCCAAATTACCCAAAATCACCAAAAAATTGCCAAATTACCAAAATGCCCCTTCTTAACCCACAATTTCAATAATTCCAAAAAAATCCCAAAATTTTACAAAACCTTTCAAATATTCTCAATTTCATTTTTCTCAACTACCACATGACCCAATTTGATAAATTTGACCATTTTAACCAAAACTCCAAATTGTCTTTAAAGACCCAATTTCCCTAAATTCACTTCAAATGTCCATTTGGTCCCAATTTCCTCTAATTTCAATTCTAAACTCAAATTCACCTTCTATATGACCAATATAAACCAAATTTAAGCTCAATTGGCCCATGCTTGGAGCCCAATTTTGATCTAAGTCAAGCCCCCAATTTTGGCCCTAAGACTTGGTTCCACCAAATTGAACCCCATGGCCTACTTCATTGGCAGGCCTACTCAATTGGCATCAATTTGAATTCTAAACTCTTCATAACACTCCTAAAAATCAAACTTGACCTTTAATTGGCCTTGGAAAAGTCAATTTAATTTAATTTCAACCCAAATAAAAAAATCCCCAATTTTGCCCTAAATTAGCCATGTCTCAAAATTCCACCAAATTGATTGCCTTAGCCCCAAAATTTCCACTCCATTCCTTCATGAAAAATCTTTATAACATCTCCCTTGATCATTTGGACCATTCAATGGAGCCAAATTCTAAGCCTAGATCGATCTAAGCCCAAGTCTAGCCCAACATACCTAAATTGATCAAAATTCAAATTGACCAAAATCTCAAATTGACCAAAATCTCAAAATCCTTCAAATTGAAACCCCAATTGAACTCAAAAGCATCTCAAGTCTTCACCAAAAATCTTCATGACAATCATCTACACAATTTTGATCAATTAATTGGGCTTAAGTTTGGGGCTAGCCTAGCCCAAACCTAAGATTTTGCCATTTGTACCCTCGTGGACCCCTTCACCAAAAATTGACCTAGCCATGTCAAATTGGCCAACCAAAGATCACCACAGCCACTAAGCCCTTCCTTTGGGCCAGGCTAAACCTTACAAGACCCACCAAACCAATCTATGGACCAATGGGTCTCTAAATTAAGGGATTTATGCTAACATTTGGGTCTTAAGCCAAAATCTTTCCAAATCCTCACCATTGTGACTAATCCTTTGGGGTCAGTGATAATCAAACCTCCCCCTGGCTCACCTGACCTCTTGGCCAGCTCCCCTGTCCTTGTCGGCCAACCTAGTGGCCGAAAAACACCAAAATTGTGAGCCACCCCCTTTAAATCCAAACCCAATTCAAACCTTCAGACCACCTTATCCAATTTGAAGTTTAGAGCCTCTCTGCCCTCCACATAGGCAGCACTTTGCACCCTTCAATTGACCCACAAAGCCACCATTGAACATTTTTATAAAGCACACCTCCATCGCTAAGGAGAGAGGTGCTGAAATTTTCTTAAATAGAGACCTCCAAATTGATCCCACAGCCTCTTTGAGTCCACCTCAGCTCAAGCCAACCATTTTCCCCCTCTGATCCCCATTGTGGAAGCTCAATTTGGAGCTCAAACTTCTGCCAAAACCACGACAAAACTCCCCATAGCTCCACAGTCCACCAAACTCAAATTAAATTCACCCACACCATCACCAAAGTGAAAGAAGAAGAAGCCCCAACAAATCCCCCTCATACAAAGCCCTTAGCATAGCTCCAGACCAACACTTGAAATCGAGCTTGGTCGAGTTCATACCTAGACCTTTCACCACAGCAAGAGGCTCAATCCCTAGCCTCCTTGGACCTCCCTCCTTGGACCTTAGCCTCCTTGGACCTCCATGAACGTGCCGAGCACCTCTGATTGAAGCTTCCCATCTCAGAGCAAAGGTATTGAACTTCCAGTCTTCCCGAGCCTATTTTGATTCTCCATTTGATTAGGGTTAGTTTCATGGCATGTTTATCGTATGAATATGTTCTACTAGTCAAGACGAGCATTTAAAAACATATTTCAATTGATTTGGTTGAGAAATGAGTGAGATATCAAGGTTTGAAAATGAATGGTTCTCGAGCTAGGGCATCGGGGACGATGACCACGCACCATTAGATCTCGCGTGTATCGCACAGACGGCTGTGATCGCACCGGATGGAGAGACGGAACTAAAAGGCGGGACGCGTGGCTACTGGCATGGAAGGCGGCGTCAAATGAAAGGGGAGCTGGTCGTGGGGAGCTTCGGAGCCGCCGTAGGTTGACGCGGTGCCGCGTCACTTAAGTAGAAAAAAAGGGCTTTTTCTGATTTATTTAATTCCTTAAATTTTAAAAATTCATATCTTTGTGTAAAAAAATCACAAAAATAAAATAAAAATACCCTCTTACTTAGTGGACAGAGGAGAAAAATGTGGAAATGGCTTGAAGTTCATTTGATGCATATTTTATTTTTAATTAATTAAATACTATTTTGAGTCTCTTGATTCTCCATGCATGTAGACATTTCACCATGACTTCAAATTTTGGCATGTTGTTGCCTCTATCTTAGGGAATATTCTCTGATTTTTCTAAAGTCAGAGGTGATCTCTAGACAGAGATCCAGATTTTTCAAATTTATGTCTATTATTTGCATAAATTAATCATAATAATTTGCATGTTGCTTAGAAAATTCCAAGAAAATTTTGGAAGGTTTGTCATGACCATAAAACCCTTTGGAAAATTTTTCATAAGTGAGGTTAATAAAAATGCACTTAATTTTCACAAACCCTAAAGCACAAAGAAAATCAATTTTGGGAAACATAAACATCTAAATGACTTGAACTCCACTATAATTTGAAATTCAGAGAACTCCCTATAAAAAATTTAAAATATTTGGAGCATATTTGATAACTCAAATTGATTTTCTAAGTTAAGTGTCATTTTTAACACTAAAATGATTTTTAATAATTGAAATATAACTAAAAATATAACTCCAAAAATTATAAAAATTGATTTTTGGAGTTCTCTGTGATTAGAGAAATTTTTTAAAAATGAAATGGTAATTAAAATAAAAACTTCATTTTTAGCCTATTTTTAATATTTAAATAATTAAAAAATGATAAAAATCACAAAAATAACAAAATTCATGGAAATGTTCTAAATTATTTCCTAAGAACTAAGGAATAATTAAAATATTTTTCCTAATTTTTTAAGTGAAGATACTGAATTTTGAAGCTTAAAATAAATTTTTAAAGGCTAAAAATGGATTTTCACTAAAATAATTCTAACAATTCAAAGAAAATTCAGAAAAATGTGAAATTTATTTCTCTGGTTTTTTTTACCTCAAAAATATTTAATACGAATATAAAACTTAATTTTCCACATTTAAAATATTTTATAGTTAATAAATTCTCCAGAACTTAAAGTAATTCTTAAAATTCAAATATAACTCAATAAATCTTAAAATTTGGTCCCAATAGTTCTCTGGTCTAAGTCTACCTCCAGTAAAAATTTCAAGGGGTTAGGCTTTGGCTTGGTTTAGTAATGGATTTTCCTTTGAAAAATCTTATTTTTTGCATAAAAATAAATATGTAAATTAAATTAAATTGTGAAAAATCACATTATCTTCTCTGATGTCTTAATTGACCCATGAGTGAGGTTGGATAAAAATCACAAAGTCATTTAAATTAAATGTGACAAATTATGAAGTGATAGAGCCTTAGGGGCAAAAGTGTAATTTTGGCCTTAATTAACACTTAGACTTAATTCAAGAAGGGGAAATGGGTAACCTTTGATCCCAATTAACATAGTTAGATGATTGAAACACAGGGGATTAATTGGTAGAAATCAATCTTACTTTTATTTATTAAAGGATAAATTTGTAATTTTCTTAAATTATTAAAATTTGGAAGTCTAGTCAACCAAATGATCCTAGACTTAGGGGCATGATTTTGGGTGTTGATAACTCACCAATTTAATACACCTATTTAATGATCTAAATGACTTTTAAGAATTTTGAAAATGAATCATCATCACTTAAGATTCAACCTTCTTAAAATAACTAAGACATCTACCAAAATCTTAAGCGCTTAGTTTAAGCGCTTAGTAGTGACCTAGAGTGACCTAGGCTAAATCAAATCTAATTAAATGAGGATTAGAAAAGTAAACATAATTTAAATTGAACACCTTTAAAACACTACAAGCCCAAATTAAAAAGTTTGCTACGTGACTTGATGACATTAACTTGCCCCTTTAAATTCTCAAGTTAAATTATAAGTGATAATTACCATACTCTTAGAGATAATTAAAACATTAATGTTGAGTGAGAATTAAAGGTATTTACAGGACGCATTGATTTTTCATCCCTTAAGGCCTTTCAGTGGAATGACTTTTTTTCATCTATATTCAGTTGAGAGGGAAGCATGGACCTGCTTCTTTCTCCATATATGTTGGATACCTCGGAGGTCTCCTAAACTTAATATGTTTTGCTTGACGAAATCATCCTTAACCAAGTCAATAGAGACCCACCAAGATATGACCTAGGGTTGGGTATATCAATAAAACCTTACTTTTTCGCTTTATATAAAATGTTCTCACATGCATTTTGAGTTTCAGGTGGTGGAACGAGAAGACTCGTCAGGTACATTTTTAATAGTTTATGGTGTCTTCTTTCTTGTACTTTAATACTGTACTCTTTTATGCTTATAAAACTTGCATGCTAAACAACAATGTCATCCTACATGAAAACTAAAACTGTTAGAATAGCTACAGAACCAAAATCTAAAACCAAAATTAAAATCAACCAAGATAAAAATCACCTCCACAACATTCAAAATATAAAGCAACTCAAAATTTAATCACAAACATCACAAAAACCACAACTAAAACTAAATTAAGACATCTCTATCGGATGATCGGGAATCCCTTGGAGGAGATAACCTACGGTTGCTAACGAGGTTTTCCACGGTCTAAATGAAAGTACGGTACTCATTAAGTTGAGTTTAGCAAATTCATTTGGACTAAGTGAATTCAATAGAAAATAGTGGTGTCGGAACGAAGGAATCGTAAGATTCTAACCGGTGTCACTCTAATCATCTTTAACATGCCCCCATAAATTTTTTAAAGAACAACAACCATAGGGCCACCTGATTTGACATCATAACTTGATGACCAAAGAAAAATATATTGAGATTTTCATACATATTTTATACTAATATTGATGATATTGCACTTTAAAGAAGGGTATTTTTGATATGTTGAATTATGGTCATTGGAGCAAAAAGATGAAAAAATGAGCGAATTTGGAGCGAAAAGGACCAAAATATGAAGATTTGAACTAGGGCGTCGACGACGAGCCCAACGACGCCGACGACGGGTTTTTCCCTAGAGTTCAAAATTAAATATCCTCGAGGCCACCGACGGCGCCCTCGAGGCCGCCAACGGCGAGATCGACAGTTATCTCAACAGGTGCATTGAATGTGGACTATTTTTTAGGGGATGCTTAGGCAACTCTTGGGAGAACTCTTCTACAACTTTAAGAGAAACTTTTGGCCGAAAATTGTGAAGTAGTGGGGGAGGAAGTTGAGTAGAGTGTAGAGAGTCCGGTAGACTGTAGAGAGTTTAATTTATGGTTAGATTGTGAGGAATTCTTCGAGAGATTATAAGAGTAGAGGGAAAGTCATAGATTTCTTCCTCCTTGCCGCTTCGAAGAAGAATTATGTGTACTGTAAAGAAATGAAGAGATTCAGAGGAACTTTGAGGAGTTTGCTTGGGGAGTAATTAGAGATAAGTGGTATTTACTTATTGCAGTTTGTATGACTTTGCTTTTATATATAAATTCCGAGTTTTGTCGTATCTTCCTCATGAGTTCTGAGTAATTTTCTCTATCTTTCTCCTTGTCTTGAGATTTTGTGAAATGGTGATTTGAATTGGTTGAGCCTTGAGAATGTTAAAGAAGTTGTGATGATCTTTTCACTTCGATCTTAATTTACTTTCAATCTGGCCAATTGATTTGTTAAAATATGTTGAGTTTTACAATTAAAGTAAATATTACATCCACGATTCAGGGAGGTCAAAGTCCTTGGAAGTTGGGTGCAAATAAATAGGGAAATAAAATTATCAGGAGTAGAATTGGAAGATTTTAGAGTGCAAACTAAAATCCTCAATTTGGTCCTATTGTTTGGGTGCTGAAGTGTAGATCTTAACCCTCAGGCGAGGGGAACATGGAAGCTCTGAAGTGAGAGCCGGTATCCTCCCAGCCTAGCCGCAGATTCAGTAACCATGCATAGGATTAGTCAATGTTCTTTATGTCTGGACCAAAGGGTAAAGAGTAGGTATGCTCCTATT
>NW_018164604.1:7369-8062 GCF_001263595.1 Phalaenopsis equestris | reverse complement strand
AATAGTAGTAGATTAGAATTTGACTAAGGACCTCTTACCTCGCTTCCCTGTGGGATCGATATCCAGGACTCCGTTAGAGCCCTGTATTACTCGAGTGATACTTATTAATGAAATATTGCATCAAGTTTTTGGCACCATCGCATAGCGGAGTCAACAATATAATTTTTACACTAATCTATTACCGCTGTCAAGTTTTTGGCGCCGTTGTCGGGGAAAGGGAATTAAATCTTCTAGCAGCAGTATCAATTTCTTATATTTTTAAGCATATATAAAGTAGCTGTCAAGTTTTTGGCGCCGTTGCCGGGGAGTAAACAAGAATCATAATTAGAGTAACGAACAAATTATGACTATTAGAAAACTTTTACTGGAATTTCAGCTTATTTTCATATTTAATCAACTTTTTTTCTGTGTACTGATTTCAATTATAAGCGTAAATTTGGACCTGAAAATCTTATACCCTACAATTCGAAATTAGAACGCATTGTTAGAAGAATTAGAAAACTAAGTAGAGAACCTAGAAATCCCAACACAATGGAAAATAACGTGAACAATCAAGGAATAGAAAATGAATACCAACCTAGACCTCTACGAGATTATGCAAATCCTACAGCAGATAAAATTCACTTATCTATCCAAAATCCTGATGTAGCTGCTAATTCATTTGAGCTTAAACCTGTTATTATCCAAATGATA
>NW_018164604.1:4680-5739 GCF_001263595.1 Phalaenopsis equestris | reverse complement strand
TGGGAGCCAGCATTAATCTTATGCCTCTATCAATTTTTACAAGATTAGAATTAGGAGAAGTGACACCTACTTCTGTAACTCTTCAGTTAGCGGATCGTTCAGTTACTTATCCTAAGGGAGTTATATAAGATGTGTTAGTAAAAGTTGATAATTTATCTTTCATGTGGATTTCAATTTTTTAGATATGGAGGAAGATAAAGAAATACCTATATTTTTAGGGAGACCTTTTTTAGCTACTAGAAAAGCTATGATAGATGTTCAAAAGGGAGAATTAACTATGAGAGTTAATGATCAAGAAGCAACTTTTAACATTGCAAAATCTATGAAATACCCTGCTGTTGAAAGATATAATGAATATTTTCGCATGGAAATTAGTGAACATCTATTGAACGAGCATTTTAAAGAACATTTTGAAGACAGAGATGAAGATATTTTGGACGAAATAGAAAGTGAAGAATTAGATTATGTTCAGGAAAGATTTGAGATGATGAAAATTACAGGAAATGTTGATAAGAATCTAGTTCCGTCAATTATAAAACCACCTGAACTTGAGTTGAAAATATTGCCTAACCACTTGAAGTATGTGTTTCTAGGAAACTCATCTACATTACCTGTTATTATATCTTCAGAGTTAAATGATTTGCAAGAGCAAAGACTTTTGAATACATTAAAAAGATATGAGAAAGCTTTTGTATTAAGGGAATCAGTCCTTCGGGGAATCAGTCCTTCGATCTGTATGAACAAAATTATACTAGATGAACAATACAAATGAAGAGTTGATCCACAAAGGAGATTAAACCTAATGATGAAAGAAGTAGTCAAGAAGGAAATTTTGAAACGGTTGGAGACTAGAATTATATATCCTATTTCGGACAGTGCTTGGGTAAGTCTAATTCATTGTGTTCTTAAGAAAGGAGGGGTGACTGCTGAAGCACAAGAGAATAATGAATTAATACCTATCAAACAAGTTACTGGGTGGCGTATTTGCATTGATTATAGAAAATTAAACACTACAACTAGGAAAGATCACTTCCCTTTACCATTTTTAGACCAAATAGT
>NW_018164604.1:0-277 GCF_001263595.1 Phalaenopsis equestris | reverse complement strand
CACACAGAATTCCTCTTCGAAGCGGCAAGGAGGAAGAAATCTCTCACTTTCCCTCCACTCTTACAATCTCTTGAAGAATTCCTCGCAATTTAGACTCTCTACATTTTTTCTACACTTGAATTTTGAGCCTCTTCCCTCTATTTTCGGCCACAGTCTTCTCTTTAAAGATGTGGATGAGTTTTTCCAAGAGTTGCCTAAGCACCCCTCCAAAATTCGTCCTCATCCAATGCTTTGTTGGACTTAACCACTGTTGACCTCACTTTTGGTTGAGGTCTAG
>NW_018164603.1:312529-333794 GCF_001263595.1 Phalaenopsis equestris | reverse complement strand
CAAAATTTGGGTTTTGACTCAAATCAAAATTGGGTAAACATCATGGACCAATTAAGCTTGGATTTGGTTTAGTTTGGTCATATAAAAAGTGAATTTGAGTTTAGGATTGGAATTGGGGTCAATTGAGATCAAATTGATGGACATTTGAGTTGGATTTGGAGAAATTTGGGCTTCCGAAGCAGACAACGGGATTTCAATTCCGATGACCGACAGCTTCTTACGGGCAAACCCCACACCAAAAATAGTGCCGACATTAGCCATGCCAAATAACTATTTCATTTGGTGTAGATGATCATAAGGAAAAACTTTGGTGAAGGATGGAAGTGGTTTTAAGTTCAATTGAAGGTACAATTTGATGGAATCTTGAACTTTAATTAATTTGGTCATGTTGGGCTAGGCTTGGGTCTAGCTTGGGTTAGCCTTGAGCTAAGTCTAAATTGATTATTGTAAAAGATCAATAGGGACCTCATGAAGAGTTTTCAACATGAATTGGATGCCAATTTGGAGGATAATGCAATCAATTGGGTGAAATTTGGGGATTTAGCCGATTTGGGGCTAAATTTAGGAATTTTGGATTTAGGCCAAAATCAAATGGATATGAGGCTTCACCAAGGCCAATTGATGGTCTATTTTGATGTATAGGAATGTTATCAAGATTTTTCAACATTAATTGAGGCCAATTGACTAGGCTATGAGTTCAATTTGGTGAGATTATGTCATATGGTCAAAATTTGGGTTTTGACTCAAATCAAAATTGGGTAAACATCATGGACCAATTAAGCTTGGATTTGGTTTAGTTTGGTCATATAAAAAGTGAATTTGAGTTTAGGATTGGAATTGGGGTCAATTGAGATCAAATTGATGGACATTTGAGTTGGATTTGGAGAAATTTGGGTTTTTAAAGGAAAATATGGGGGTTTTGGTTAAAGATGGTCAAATTGGCCAAATTGGGTCATATGGTAGTTAAGAGAAATGAAATTGGGAATATTTGGGATTTATTGGGATTTTCTGGGAATTTTTAGAATTTTTGGGATTTTTAGCTATGGAGGGGTATTTTGGTAATTTGTGGGTGTTTTAGGTGTAAAAGGCCAAGATGGGTATTTTGGTAGAGCTGAGGTACCAACCATCACCAATAATCCATGGACCAATGGAAACCCCATTTTGGGTCCTTTACATAGTGATCTTAGCTAAATCATAGTCCCTAGTAGGTTTAGGGGACCATCTACATGAGTATCCCAAAAGATCAAGGGATCTAGGCTAGAAATTTGAGTTTAGGGTAGTGAGTGATTGTGAGTGTAGATAAGTGTAGTGAGTTTCTTACCTCCAGACCAACACCCAAGGTCAACCCTAAGGTCCAACAATCCTAAGGGTAACTCATCTTGAGTTTCCCCCACAGTGACCCCACCTACTAAGTATTTAGAGGTTGAGAGCAACATGTGGAACTTCAAGTTGAGTGGAGAAGAGTTTGGAATTTCTAGTGGTGAGGGTTCCATGTCTAGTTTTCTAGGAATAATCAACAGGAAAAGTCCTATGGCTAGACCCTACACTACTAAAGAGGAAAAACTAAACCTCAGCCAAAATTGAGGTCAACACATATGAAAATTTGGGTCAAACAAACCAAAGGCCACGTAGCTGTCCGTCTCAACCCAGAAGAAGAAAATGTTGGAGAAAAGCCCATAGGACCACGAAATCTCTATCCACCGGCAATAAATCACAAATCACAAAATCACACCAATCAAGTTTAGTTTGAGTTGGGCAGTGATCACATTGTAACGATTCAGGATAGATCAGGGCTCCTTGCAAAGTAGCAGTCGGAGACCCCACTAAAACTTGTCATGATAGAAGACCAAGTTATAACCAAATTCATCAGTCACCTGACCGTCCGGACCGACAATGTACAAATGATTATTGATATAAAAAGCACAACCCTTGTTGAGCGAGGCAACATCGATCAAAGATAAAGTAGATTACTTGGCTATGTGAGAAGCCCCAAACTACTTTGGGAAATATAATGGCTAGAAGATCGAGCGAAGAAGAAGTGGTCAACCAAAAGAATGGAGGAAAAACATTTGAATGCACATAAAAATTATTTTTTTAACTCTACTTATTGGGGGGCCAATGGATGTTCAAATATTGTAGCAAAGCCACATGTGAACTTTAAGAGGCCAAATTACGTCAACACAAAAATTGAGAAAATTTGAGATATAAACTAATTTTTTTGCAAAAATTAATGTAAAATACTTTATTGAGATAAAAAATATTTTACAAATATGTTCTTATTCATCTTGGCTGAGACTAATCACTGTTGAACTAACTTCTCATACAACAGACACTCTCCAAACCTAATTCTATCTACAATGTCAGATTAGGCTTGGATTTGATGGATTGAACAAGTCAATTGAGCGTTGACTAGCTCCACTCGAAGAGTCACCAGCTCTATCAATTGCTCTAGTTTTAGGGCCGCCAGCTCCTCTTGGAGTGCCTCCACCTCCGCAATTGGTTGGGGGTCCCAAATCCATCTTTTGATACCCACTTAAGGGTTGATCAGTATATCGGTCGCCTCCTCCATGCTCGTTGCCCAGACCGAGATAAAACTAGAACCACTGGAACAATGAAAACTCTCACTCGATATAGATGGGGCATCTATAGCTGCTCAACCAAGGTCTGGTTTCAGGACTATAGGACCTTGATCCTGCAAAGCGAGCATGATTTTATCCCCAAGGCCTGGTTTTTGAATTCCAGACCTTTATTCAGGGGGCAGGGTGACTCTGGTCTTTTTATGGGCAATCTAAACAACCAGCTGAGTGCTAGCCGCAGCAGGCGTGGAAGTTAGCTCACCAAAGGGTTGGCGTCCTTTATTTGTCAGAGAATGGTCAACGAGTCGGACAACGTAACTTCGTCTCAAGGGTCTTCCACTTGCTTCTTCTTGTAAGCAAGTTGCTTTACTCTCCTTACATCTTCAAGTTGACCAACATCTGTCTGCCTTATTATTACCCTAGGTTTCTTCACACCCCGGGTTGGATCGCCTAACTCGATTTCTTTTTTTAGGTCTTCTCACCCTCAAGACAATTGTCTCCCTCTGTTGGCTCTCTTCTCTTGAGCTCCTTCTCTCGATGGACTCACAATGAAAAGTCACCAAAAGCTTTTTCCAAAACTTCCTCAGTACTATGGTCTTCCAGGGTATTCTTGTCGTTAGCCATAGAGATCCTCTAGAAACCAACGAACTTAATAATGTGCACTTAAACCATGAAAAATAAAAGAAGCTCCAATCGTGCCCTATTTATAGAAGTTCATGGATACAAAAACCTAGGGAGTTCAATTATTAAAGTACTGAATACAAAAATAAATCAATATACTTTTTTCATTAACCTCTCTCATTCTTTTGGAAACATGACTTTCAAGAAAGGTCAACAGACTACATGATAAAAGTACTGTCAAGGATGACCAACCAGACGGAGCAGAAACCATGTTACTAAATGACCAAAGGATCCCATTCATCAGCTACAAAGGATCCCATTCATCAGCTACAACTCCTTCAAAATAGGATTCAGGCTGACCGAATGAAGGTTTTCTGATTCAAAGGTCAAGGCTTATCAAACCACGGGAAGTAACCCGTCCAAATCTTGTCCAAGCATCACCAGAAGCCTTCCAGGAGCCTCTAAGACTCTTCAAAAGGCCCAAAATTCTCATCACCAAACATTCATTTAGACTTCGAAACTAATTCTTGCTTAAAAGCAGTATGCTACATGTCATATTACAATGATTCAACTTATACCGAATAGCCTAGTTCTACCCCAACAACATGAGTTTCTCATTCAGGACTCAACCATTGACAATCGGGTCGAGATAACCAATCGACTAACTCAAGCCAACTAACTGAAGTATGGATGACTGAAGGATTACTAGGGGAAACCAATTACCCAACCTCAATAGAGTCGGTCGAATGTATCTAGCTGACCCAAGGATTATAGGTTTTTAGAGATCAAACGATATGATAGCCGAACCAAGGTTCTAGTTTTAGCTCGGTTTGGACAACAAGCACAGAGGAGGCGACCGATATACTGATCAGCCCTTAACTGGGTATCAGGAGAGGAACTGGGGACCCCCAACCACATGCGGAGGTGGAGATCAAGGCCAATCGAACCAAGGGAAGGAACCCATCCAAATCTTGTCCAAGCATTACCAGAAGCCTTCCAGGAGCCTCTAGGGCTCTTCAAAAGGCCCAAGATTCTCATCACCGAACATTCATCTATCCTTCTAAACTGATTCTTTCTTAAAAGGAGTATGCTACATGTCATATTACAATGATTCAAACTATAACTAATAGCTTAGTTTTACCCCAACAACACGAGTTTCTCATTCAAAACTCAACCATTGGTAATCGAACCGAGACAAGCAATCACTAACTCAAGCCGACCAACTAAAGTCTGGATGACTGAAGAATCGCTAGGGGCGACCGATTGCCCAACCTCAATAGAGTCGGTCGAATGTATCTAGCTGACCCAAGGATTATAGTTCCTTGGTGACCGAATGATATGATAGTCAAACCAAGGTTCTAGTTGTATCTCTATCTGGGCAACGAGCATGGAGGAGGCGACCAATATACTGAACAACCCTTAAGTGGGTATCAAAAGAGGGACTGGGGACCCCCAACCAAATGCTGAGGTGGAGGTCAAGGCCTATCGAACCAAGGAAAGGAACATGTTCAAATCTTGTCCAAGCATTACCAGGAGCCTCTAGGACTCTTCAAAAGGCCCAAGATTTTCATCATCAAACATTCATCTAGCCTTCTAAACTGATTCTTTGTCAAAAGGAATATGCTACATGTCATATTACAATGATTCAACCTATACCTAATAGCCTATTTCTACCCCAACACCATGAGTTTCTCATTCAAGACTCAACCATTGGCAATCAGACCGAGACAACCAACCGACTAACTCAAGCCCACCAACTGAAGTCTGGATGACCGAAGGACCGCTAGGGGCGACCGATCACCCAACCTCAATAGAGTCGGTCGAATGTATCTAGCTGACCCAAGGATTATAGGTCCTTGGTGACCAAACGATATTATAGCTGAACCATAAACTCTTTTATTTTTTATATGCCAAAAACATCTTGTAACGCCCCCATAAAAATAGGGCCAATCATATATTTTTTCACTTTATGCTTTCATGCGTATAAATAGCGTGATCATTTCTACAAAGAGGGGCTTTTGACTCTCTCTATTTCCCTATGCATCAAAAGTATTCAATTATAAAAAAAGGTCACAAGATCCCCGAAATATCTTAGTTTGCCCTAGAGGGGCAAGTCGTTGCACACACACACTCTCTCTCTCTCTCTTTCTCTCTCATCTTCTATACGATTTATTGGGTGTGATTCACAAGAAAAATATGGATTGAACAATTTGTATAAATTTTAATAATTTTTAACACTTACATTGAATACAAACAAAATAAAATGTGAGCTTGGCAAGGACAAAAGTGAATGCAATAAAAAATAAATGATAAGAAAATAGGGAGGGGGGGGGGGGGGGGGGGGGGGGGGGGGGGTAAACAAGCCGAGCGTGTTCGCCCAAGACATGCGGCTTGTTTAGATTATGTTTTGTCCAAACTGCCCCTTAATTATTTATTAATTTTAAATTTCCTGCCACTTACAATATGGGGCAGAATTAATAAGGTTTGCCATTTGGCGAGCCACGCATGGTTTCCAAAGTCAATGTAAATTGATGTACAATCAAACTCATTCATGACCTCATCTCCCTCCAATCCACGTGTCATAGCGTTGTCCGGCAATTGGGCGTATTAAATATTGCCCTTCTCGGAAAATCAGACTTCCTTTTCTTACTTGGAGTCCATTGTCTTCACAGTCAACGGAATCATGTCAATCTATGTTTGAGCCTCTGGAGCTGAACTTTCTTCCCCGGAAAGCGATTTCGGTGACTTTTTAGCGTACTCAGTGAGCCATTCCGCACCGAATGATTTTACTCTCGATTTGCTTTAAATTTTCTTCAGTTCGACACCGATGAAGTTTTACTTTTGCAACTGGAGACTTCTTTCTTTCGTTCTTTTTAGGGGCTCTGGAAATTTGGGTGAGGTAGCGAGGGAGTTCTTGATTCATCGGTTTCGAGGAATCGAAGCTTAAAGATCATGGTAAAAAGGGGGCACTCATATCGCTGAGACCGGTTCCTCTAGTTCGAGTTGTTTCCACTTTCGAGGAAACCCACATGGGGATGAAGGAACTCTGTGTTGCGCTTCATTGGGATTTCATTTGTAGAGAAACTTATTAGCCCGGGGGACTTACTGGAGTTATGGTTTGGAGTTTTAGGTTAGGTCTATTTTAATTGAAAGACCGTAGAACAGTGGAGATTTCTGCATTGGATTTAGTTTGTAATGGAGGAAAATGCTGCTATTCGTACCATCCGGAGTTCGATCCAAGCTCTGGGATGCGGTTTTGATGTAAACTATGACACGAGATTGCTTTATTGCAAGGGAATGGCTGGTTCTAAGGTTGTGGAGGTCGATGAAGAGCACGTTAGGGATCAGGTTGCCTTCGATGATGTGATGGTGCCTGATGTTTCAAGAGATGTCAAGTTCTCGCCAGAAATCGGAGGGCGGCAGAGTGCTGTTGTTTGCTGTTACCTGGAGGTTAGTTCTATTTAGTTATTTTGCTTGCGTTGCAGTTTCAATTCGTCTCTCTTCTGCACTTCTTGTGTCTAGATTTGTTTGCTTGGTAGTAGTTTGTGGGCCTCAATATTATTATCTGATAAGCTTGAAGATCTGTTGTGTTAATCTGATTTGATCGGACACTTTCTTCAGAATTTGATCAGTTTACTTTAAGGTTTTACTTGAAATGTGATGGAGGCTTGTAAATGGATGTCTATGTGACTTTTGAGCGTTGAGTGGGATGTTATAACTACTACGATTTATTTTATGTTGTAATTATCAACCCGTTTATGTTTTTAATGCTTTTAATATTTTTTTTTATTTGTGAGTTTCACTAGTATTCACTTGCTTCATGTTCCAAATATTTGTGTTCTTTATAAAATATTGAACTTGTTCCACTTGTCATCAACCATGATCACTATATTTTCTCATGTACTACTAAAAAGGATTGTATAGTTGTCTAAATGTGCAAGGAAAAGTCACTTCTATTTCCTGAGAATGTAAACGAGTAGGATGCATTATTTGTTGCTCACGTTTACTTTTTCAACTAAGTTGGAGGCAATTTGGTAGGAAGCTTATCATTAATAATTGCTAAAATTTATAAATTTTGGTTACATCAATTTTTATCATGGATCATCTGAAAATGAAATAGGAGATATTAGGAATATTTTCTATAGATTATACCCTGAACAAGAAAAGTAGAAAATTAGATTTTGTAAACATTCAAGATGCAAATGTTTTAAGTACTCCCGTTTTTAACTCAATCATTAATTTCAACTTAAATTTTTATTACTTTTAACAGCGGGACCTGTGTAGCCATAACTCTTTATACCAGATTTAAGTCAAGTTAAGGGTTGGCCAACCAGTTCGACCAACCAGTTCAACATGTCAGCCCGACCGGATGGGTCGCCTAATTCAACAAGACAACTCAGTTAGACAAATCAACAAATCAATCCGGCTTTCATCTACGGCGTATTCAGAGGGCTGATCTCATAAATAAGTCATATTAACTTCATCATTACACCCATGGGTTGAGTAAGCTGATAAGATACAGAAGCCACATTGCAGCTATATTGTTATATATTTATTCCACATTTTGTATAGTGTACCTTTTATTTTCGAGTCGTGTTCTATGTAGCACACCTCAGGCCAGCTCAACCTATCAATACAGGTGCCTTTCTTCAGGTATAAGAGATTTCTTCCATTAGGATTCTTACAAAAAGACTTTCTTGTAAGAGTCAAGACTCATGTATTTACTCTTTTAAGAGAAATAAAAATCATGGGGATATTCCCTCTTCTCCATCTAGTCTCTATATTTTCTTTGATTTATTTTCCTTTCTCACATAACTCTTTTTTAGTTGGCATATACATCAATATATCGGAGTCTATTCCATTTTTGCTCCTAATTTAAAAATCCAATCAATGGTTAGGGGATTATTTAGTTCTTTATCATAGCAATAAAAAAAGAAGGGTTTGGTTTATTTAAAATGGAAAATAACATTAATGGGTTGTTATAAAATTTTATTCAAGGACATTTTTGTTTCAAGGCATTCTTAAACTGCTTTAAATTACAGTGTTTTATGTAGACATGCTTGATCAGCGTTCTGTAACCTCTTTTTCACCTTTTGTATGACTAAAATTCTCCACAACAGTTGGCTTGCATTTAGCCAAACACCCTGAATATTTTTTGCTGTCTTAAAACATATTTAGGTAATAAAAAGCATTTTCAGTCTTCTATTCTTTTATATCTCTAGTCCACCTGTGTATGCGTAGCTGTAGATTCCTACATTTCTTATATGCTCTATTGTGTATTTTCAATCAAAGTATTATTTCGGGGAGTTTCTAATAGCTGCATTTATATCAGTTCTATATTTTCAGCGAACTTGCTGCATGATTTACATAAATAAAGCATGTTTTTTTTTTTCTTTTTTGTTGACTCACTGCAGATGGTAGAATTATTTAATAAGAGAGCTCATCTATCAGGAAATACTCCGCTTGGTTGTTTCAATTTTGCATTCAGCTTTACTGGTTCAAAGAAAATTGATATGGCTTCTACAAAAAGTCTTGCTATGGATGGAATGTTTTTGCCTTTGTGTACGGTTATGCTAACCAAACAATCTCTATCTTTAAGAGAAGATGTTAAGAAGGCCATATCAAGTTCATGGGAACCATCCTTGTTAGCCAGGTAAAGAAGGTTTTTTGTTTTAATAAGATGGTTCATTGTTTATGGTTGGAACTGAAAAAAATTTTCTTTTTTGCAGATTTATTGAAAGTTATGGCACCCATGTTATTACATCTGTTACCATTGGTGGTAAGGATGTAATATATGTCAAGCAGCATAGCTCATCACACTTATCATCCATGGACATAAAAAATTATATCCAAGATATAGGAGATCAGAGATTCTCTGAAAATGAAGGGCTTTCAAGTGCCGGTCCAATGAAAATGAAAGATAAGGCTAGTTCTTATTTTCTTATTTAAAGCTGATTTTATATCATCCATATGTTTTGTTTTATTTTTATCTTTTTATTTATTTATTCTGTGTATTGCTAGGCGGCCGATCCTTTTTCTTTTAATAGTCAGGGTGTATATCCACAGCCACCTGCTGCTCCATATCTCAGTGCAAAAGAGGTATCCACAGTCTCATTGAATTTCATTTTACTGTTGTGTTGTGAACACAATAATCTCTTAATGATTATCCGAAGCTCATCCACCAAAATAGTTTAAGCTATATCTAATGTTAATGCTAATATTTTTTTCTCTTTACAGAAGCTGTTATCAACAGAAATTCATAAATAAAGCTTTGCGCCTGTTGTTGCAAGACTGGCATTTCTTCTTAGTTTTACAAATATAATATTATCTTTATCTACATGATGAACAAAAACTTTGTTTGTGCTTTAGTGTAGGAATCACAATGGAAGAAACATCTTTGCTGAGTGCAAGAAAAGGAAAGGAATTAAGTAATCACGAGCAATAGATGCAAAATTTAATGGGGTTTGGGTTGCCTACACCATGAACAAGAGCGAGGTCAGTTTAGTGATGTTTCAAAAAAAAAAAAAAAAAACTATGAAAATTAAACCAAACTAAACTCAGCCCATTTTCACTAGTTTCAAAACTTATGGAATTAATCCCATGTCATTCATGTTATTTTCTGTTCTTCATACATCTGTTCAACATGCCTGCAATAACTCTTCCCATATTCCATGCTGGTGGGAGCTACATGCATTAGATTTGATGCGCTACATCTTCACAAACCTGAAACTTTTCTAAGAGGGGTATCCTTATCTCCGAGCTCTTGACTTTATATTACCATTAATCTATCTTTTCACTTTGTCCAAAGTAGTGCTTCAACTTTGAGCCAAATGACCTATTGATGTGAAGCGCAGTACTACTTCTTTAATGAAGCAAATTAACTTGAAATTAAGAAAAATTGCAGATCAAAGAATATAAATTTAACCATGGATTTGCCAAACATTTGCTAAGATTATCTTACAACTCTAGATTCTTTTGAAAGACTATGATTCCTTGTTGATTCTTTGGGCTCGTCGATTTATTTGATAAATCTATCATTATGATAATTGTTGTTAAACATGCAGCGAAACTTGATCTTTTTGTATGGTGTGAAGCAATGCTATAAGAGTGCACATCAAACTACAACGAAGCAGCCTTTAACCATAAAACCCAGTTGAAGCAGTGAAATTACTTCTCAGTTGGACTGCCCATAATTTTTTGCGCCCTACCTCAGTTAGAAAATATTTCAATAACATAAGCAATGCCACCTTCCAGTGATTTCGTTGTGATTGAAAATGACCATGCGCCACTACTGAAGCTATTTAGATGCAAGCTATCCAGTTCATTTTGCAGGCAACTCTGAACAACAAATTTAATGAGTCAACCTTTCTTAAACATAAAGGAAGCTAAAAGTAGTTTTTTTTTTTACTGCATTTAGTGCTAAATATTTCACATTGAAGTTCTATTTGGTTCAGTAAGTGTTCACTAACAACCACTTTGAAGCAAAATGTTTAACATCTAGCATGAAATATTTATAACATGCTTCAAAAATGAAAAATTCACATCTTAACTCCCAACTCATTTAGAAGTACCACTGCCCATCCCTAATGGAAATCTTCGTGTTTATTTGTCGCTTCAAATGACAATCTGTAGACAATTTATTTATTATTATTCAATGGTTTATTTTATTTTGTTATTTGTGTTGTGAGGCGCTCATCTCGTTCCCTACGCTTGAGGTGTTTTGTTGGACTTAATGGGTTTGGTGGTATCTTGGACATTCTTGCTTTGAAGCAATTAGAGCACTCAAAGCAAGTCTACGCTCCGGATATATTTTATTTGCTCAATTTAGGTTAATTTCAATGATTTTATTGATTTGAGTTGTGATATAGGTTTAGTTTATTTCTATTGTGACTTTTTCTAATTGTGAGCCATGAGGGGTAATATGCAAATGCAATAGTTGGCGTGGAACTCTTCAATTTTTAGAATTATTTTCTTGAAATTTTTTGGGAAGTGTTTGTTGTCTTTGTTCTTTTGTTTTGTGTATTCGGGGAACTAGGTATGAACTGTTGCGGATGTGAAGTTGTTCTGACGTTATGTTGTTGCAATTGATTCCATGTTCCGTTATTATATGTTGCGCTTGACTGCAGCTAGTATTCAGGAAATTGTTATGGGCTTATATAATTTACTACAAGCCTTATCTTGTTTTATCAAATTTTACAAGTTTAGGCTTTATCCATATGTATAAGATTGACATGTAAGATGCTTGAATTTATACTTACAATAGTTTTAATGTAGTTGATGTTTATCTTTTGATTTAACTTAAAACTTGAATTGGACTAATTTTGCACCAATCATACCTCTTAGCTTAGAATGTAGGGAGCCTATAAAATTATTTTTGAAGGCATGTAATAAATAAATTTGGCTGTAAGAAGTCTCTGTTATGCTTTCAGTTTTAGTGTAAGTTGAATGTTTGCTTTTTGGAGTGCATTATTAGTGCAACTATTTGAATTAGGAATTTCATCTCTTTGTGCCGTTGTGAGACTAGTAATTATGCTACTGTGTTTTCTAGTAGGAAATACAGTTATACGTGGAGGAGGAAGACAATGATTCTATTGGTATTCATTAGTTTAATGAAGAAGTTAGTATTTTTTAGGTTGTATTAGTTGATTATTATTGAAAGGCATGTGTTGCATCATAGTTACACCTATGTTTGAACCTAATTAGAAGGGAGTTGCAAATTTTCAAATCTATTTTCAAATACAGGGAGAAGCTTTGCAGGCTTATAATTGATAGTGGTAGTTTTATGAATGTTGTCTTATGCCTACTCTATACCGCATGAATTTAGAACTTGAACGGCTTGCTCAATTATATAAGTTAACGTGTAGATAAAATAGTTATATCATTTATCTTTGAGATATTTAGTTTCAATTCAAATACTTATAGAATCTAGTGTGATATGCTACATGTGGATGTTGTTCATGTTATTTTGGAAAAGAAATCAATTTTATGATTTAAATGCTACTTCATTTGGCATACAAAAACACATATGGCCTGGTTTTAATTATGTATTTGAGGTTTCTTCTGATGCATCAAGGTAATGGTGTTTTAGCGCAGTGTTAGGCCTTGAAGGGCATCTCTGTGTTCTTTTGTGCAAAATTAATTGGAGCTAAGTGAAGCTATTCTAATTTTCTTAGGGAGTTCTATGATGTAGTGCAAGCTCATTGACATTGGTGACCTTATTTGTTACTGAAGTAGTTTGTGTTACACTCTTATCATTAAGTGTTAAAATACTAAATTCTCAAACGAAGTTAACTACATCAACATACTAAATTGGTTTCTTTTTGTAAGAATATTCTTCTGTTCTTAAACATTTCGTTGAATCTAAATACTGGATGATGCAGGATCTTACTATCATTTTCAGAAGAAGAGGAGGGGATGATCTCGTTCAGAACCACAGCCAGTGGGAAAATACTGTAAGACATGCACCTGACATTATAGAAATGACCTTTACGCCCATCACTTTTCTTCTTGATGGAGTTCCTGGGAAGGACCATCTAACACGTGCCATTGCTCTTTATTTGGAATGTAAGAAACCTTTCTTCAGAAATTTCTGTTGTTGTTAGGATTTGGTTTTGACGGAATCCGTTTTTACCACTAAAACTACAATTCCTTTTATTTTGATTTAACAGATAAGCCTCCCATTGAGGAACTGCAGTACTTCCTAGAATTTCAGGTTGCCCGGGTTTGGGCTCCAATAAGAGAAAATCTTCCAGGCCATCACAGGAAAGAACCAGTCTGCCCATATTTGCAGTTCAGCGTGATGGGTCAGAAGCTTTATATCAGCCAAGAACAGGTAAACAATCCTGTTCAGCTGCAGCCTAATCAAGGCTATGATACATATAAAACTCCATACAACCTTCAAGCTCACGTTATGATCAAAACTTGTGCTATCTGGCAACAATGCAGGTATCAGTTAACCGCAGGCCTGTAACGGGCCTCAGATTGTGTTTGGAAGGAGCAAAACAGAACAGATTGGCTGTCCATATGCAGCACTTGGCATCCCTGCCCAAAATCCTCCGCCAATATTGGGATTCTCATATCCCTATTGGTGCGCCGAAGTGGCGAGGGCCTGAAGAGCAGGACAGCAGGTGGTTTGAACCTGTAAGGTGGAAGAACTTTTCACATGTGAGCACAGCTCCAATCGAGCACAATGATGCCTTTATTGATGTCCTATCTGGCACATATGTAGTCACTGGAGCTCAGCTAGGCGTTTGGGATTTTGGGTCTAAAAATGTTCTGTACTTGAAGCTTCTTTATTCTAAGATTCCAGGCTGCACTATAAGGCGATCTTTCTGGGATCACAATCCAGTTGTTTCTGGTGAGAAGCTGAAGAATGAGGCCGTCCTGGAGTCAGCAAATTCAACAGATTCACAGAGCTCAAGCTCTAAGGTTGTGGGGAAGCTGCAGAAGCTTGTAGATATGTCTGAGATGTCCAAAGGCCCTGATGATGTTCCTGGGCATTGGATTGTGACTGGGGGCAAGCTTGGAGTGGAGAAAGGGAAGATTGTTTTGAGAGTAAAATATTCATTAATTAACTACTGATCAAGGCTTTGTTAGCTGTTTGGGGGAATGTAAATGCAGGCAGGTAGCATCTTGATGATTATTTTAGTGGATGAGTGTGAGTTTATTTTCAATTATAGCCATTCTTTTGGTTTTTATCACTTGGTCTTTTTTTTTTTTTTTATTAAATGCTTTTGAGAGAATTCTACCATGGTTTAAAGAGAAATACTTATGATGCTTATAAAAAAAAATCAAATATTTCGATGAAAGGAATTCAATGAACTCAAGATTTCATAATTTAAATGTCATTAAGATGCTTGTATGATGAAAGATTAAAGGAAATGATACTAGCTGTTTAATGGAGTGTTTTGAAAATTTAATTATATTTATCATCTTTGAATATTGTCACCTGACTTTCACTTCCAAATAACCATTTCCCTACCATCATTGTTCTATTGTCATCAATTGAGCATCATCTATGGATCACCATCACTTAATTATCATCTCTTAAGTGTCATTATCCAACTATTATCACTTAATTATCATCACATTATCTTTGCTTTGCACTATTTTGACCATTAGCACCAAAATTAGGGTGTAGTGTGGAGTGCATTACTTTTATTTATCATCTTTTGTAATTAGAGTGGAGTAGGTTCTTATAATCTCAACCAGATTGATAGATCATTATCCAGACCAAGTCCTAGTTTTTTATTCCCTTTAAAAGATTTTCACATAAAAATTTTAATGCCTTTTATATTATTTTCATCTATATATTTATGTGCCAAATTCTTAAGTGTAGTTTGGATGTAAAATCATTATTTAATTCTCATGAATTATAAGATGTAATGTTTTGTTCCCATCTATAAAAATTATTTCAATATTTTACAAGCACATAACATGTGACACAATTTATGAGAAATAGCTCAATTTTCTACAAGCACATACAATTTCTAATCTTTCATCTATATATTTATGTGCCAAATTCTTAAGTGAAGTTTGGATGTAAAATCATTACTTTATTCTCGTGAATTATAAGATGTAATGTTTTGACCCCATCTATAAAAAATATTTCAATATTTTACAAGCACAAAACATGTGACACCATTTATGAGAAATAGCTCAATTTTCTACAAGCACGTACAATTTCTAATAGACATACTGCTTACAATAGTAGACCCTTTTACTCGAACAACTACTAGTCCAAAAGTTAGGCTTACAATCAAGCATGTTAAAATCAAGCTCGAGTAATCTTCAAAGTTTTATCACTAGAGGATTGCATGCATAGAATGGAAAAATATCAAGCTAAAATCCTTTAAATCTTAAAAGATTAGCTAATACATGGTGGTCATAGCATGATGGGTAATATTAGTTGCAAATTCATTACCCAAAGGTTAGAGTCAATTTAAGGATGTTTATGTATGATTTTCTTATTTTTATATTTAATTTTTTTAATCCACTATAAGCTAATCTAGAACTTCTTGACCTCCTTAGTTAAACTCATCATTCTCATATTACCTAACCAACTTTTACTTATCCAATAGCTTTGGTGGACATAGTGTTACGATGCTTCTGGACACCCCTTATGATATTATATGATATGAGTTGTAACATTTTGTTCAAGTAAAATATTTTATGAGGGACATAAATCAATTTATTTTTTGAAGTAGCTTCCAAGAGTCCTCATCTTAGATAAATAAAATTCTCTACCATCAAATTTTCATAAAAACTAAATCTGATTGCTATAAATCTTTATGATGAGTTCATTGATCCCTAAGAGCATCTCAATCATTATGAAACTACCAAGCACATTGAATAAGCTTCAAATGACCTTTTTGCTAGCTCTTTAATATTACTACCAATAGTAAAGTCTGTAGAATATTCGATTATATCCCTTAATGAATAATATAAAATTCTATTATACCCCTAAAAGGACAACATATAACTTTATCCACTAGACTAGATTTTACATTTAATAATTTGTCACCAATTAAAGAAGTATCTGGTGGGTGCTTTTTACGTAACCACCATAATTCCCGAAATATTTCTATCGAATGATCGGATACTGCATTGAAAGAATAATATATTACCTTGAAGGTTAGAATTATTACCACAGAATGGACCTAATCATCCAAATAAGAAAATTTGTACTAGTATGCGGAACCAAGATTTGTCAGTTGTAAGATTTTGGGAACCTCATTTTCTAGAAGGGCAAACTCTCACAGTTAATTACATCTCTAGAATCATAGAGTCTAAAGAAAACTCTTGATTAATACAATAAACCAAATTGTTCAAGATTAAGCTTTATAAGGGAGGATGAATGGGATTTACAATTTCATGATAAAAAGGATTTGGATAGATAGCTATACCTGATGAGAAGTGATTTTAAAAATTTAAGATGGAGAATTTGATCATGTTAGGTCAATAGATTAATGAGAAAAAACTTAATTTGACAGATATAAGTGACTGGGAAAACTAAACTAGGAATAGAGTTTGGTAACAATGATTTCTAAATGGAAAATGAAAGCCTATACTCTATAAGGAATCCTTATAGGTGGACTAACCTAGACACTGAAAAGGATTTACCCGGTCAAGATGCTCATGGCTTTCTTCCTGGAATCCCCCTTAAGTGTCATAGCTCAAGGGATTCGTAGTCCCGAGGAGGTTTGAAATATCTTCATAAAAAACTATGGGTTACATCCTTCAAAGTATTCCCCCTGGTCTCGAGGGGTAGGTTTATTTAATTTATAGGTCATAATCCTTAGAACAAGTTAAGATACAAAGGCTAACCTAGGCTTTTATACTCATAATAACTTAGGGTAGGTGTGTGGCCCTAAGTTTGGTGTCTAAGTTAGCTAGCCCAAACTTCATGTTGGATTTTCTTAGGATGATTCTCGTTCTTTATCTTGGTGTATTTTAATTCATTTTGATGTTCAATATTAAATTAATCATTTTTTCCAATCCTTAGATCTTGACAGTTATGTTGGATAATCAAGGTTTTATAAGTTTTGAAGTTCGTTATTTTTAATTTAATTTAGTTTTTTTAGAAGAAAATCGCCTGAAATGGGCTTCTGTCCTTAATTTTGGTTTTATTTTTCTCTATTTTTTTTGTTTTTAAACATGAAAAATATAATAAAACATGAAAGACATTCAATAATGTAACGTAACATGAAATAATGCAATAAAACATAGACACATGCATGAAATAACATAAATATAGCCTTAGATTAGACTTGGGTTGATTTATGATAGTTCAGGTCTAAACTAGATCGACATGGGTTGGCCTGGGTTAGCTAAGATTTGATTTAGGTTGGCCCGGGTTGACTCGAGTATGTTTAGGTTTAGGTTTGGTTTGGTTTGACCTGCCTTGACTTAGGTTGAGCCAGGTTGGTTTGGGTTTGGTTCGGGTTGACCTAGGTTGACTTGGGTGAACCCGGGTAGGTTTTTGTTTGATTTGGGTTAACTCAGGTTAACTTAGGTTGACCCATGTAGGTTTGGGTTTGATTTGGTTTTAACCGAGTTGACTTGGGTTGACCCAGGTGGGGTTTGTTTTGGACTTTATATAGTTTCAGGGTGTTTAGGGTCATTTTGGTAATTTTAAGGTGTTTCAGCTCATTTTAATTAGATTGGACTAAAATTGAGTTGGGTCGGGTCTAGGTTGCGTCAGCTCTGGGTTGGATCAGACATGGGGTTAGGTTTTAGAGTTTGGGTTAGGTTGGACTAGACTTAAGCTCGGTCGAGTCTAAATTAAGTCAGGCCTTGGTTGGGTCAGATTTGGTTAGTAATGTGTAGATAAGAATGCTAATATTTCCTTATGATTTACACATTTTTATGGATGAGATTGCATTTGAAAGAAATATAATTTTATGTTTTTCTTGTAGATACAACATGTAATAAAATTGAGGAAACATAGAGGGGATTTGAAGCAAAGGAGATTAATCAAGGACTGGTGCCTAGGCGCCGGACCCTTGAGTGCCTAAGCACCAGTCCCTTAGTTGGACATCCCAAGAAGTTAGCGTTTAGGCGCCAACCACTGAGCAACTAGGCGCCCATGCCTTCTTCAGCAAATAGTGAGACTGGTGCATAGGTGCTAGCCTCTAGGCGCATAGGCACCAACAACATCTTGGAGCGGTTTTAGTAACCGTGGGTTGATTTTTTTGCTAAGTAATTGAGTCTATATATAGGCATGTATTGGGGCTTAAGAAGATGGATGAAAAGGGGTTGCTAGGATTGCTGAATGTGGAGAGATTGATGAATTGTGAGGGTTAGCTTACTGTAGAGTCCATCTTCTTCTTCTTCTAGTGAAGAGGAGAGGGAGAGCCTTCAGGAGCAGCAGCCCAGGTTCAAAATGAGACTTGGTTAAGCATCTTTAGATCATTGTAAATGAGAGAAAGACAAGTAATGTTTGTAATTATTGTTGTCTCTTATTTGTAAAAATTTGGATAGTGAATTTCTCTTGTTTTAAAGAATTTGTGTGGTGTTTTTCTCATGCTTCTTAAATAGATTTCATTGCCTTACCTTATGATGATTAAGTAGGATGCATATGACTGGAAAATGCTTTTAAATTACTTTTAATTATTTCCATGCTCTCAGCTTAAAGTCTGTGTTTCAACTCTTTTTCTCTCTCTATGAGGGCGCTTTGTTGGCGAACTCTCCTGTTATTTCAATTCTATTATTGACTAATTCTCTCCATTTTTAGTCTTAAACTCAAAGGTGATACTCACATTAAATCTTCCACTAGGTTTTTTATTATTTATTTATTTTCCCTGTTTTTTGCTTTTTGTATTTTGCATTTTGTCTATTAAATTATTCTATTTTAGGATTTCATATTTTAAGAAAAAAATGATTTTTGTTTAAAATTTGAAAAATTTTAATGTAACTTCTTGATATCCCATTATTATTTTATTTAAGGCTTTGTTTTATTATTTTAAAAAAGGATTACATACATATTACTCAATTCATATGCATTTTTATATCTAATGCCCAAAGTTCCAATTTCATGTATTTAGCGTTTTGATTTTTGCAAGATTAGGTGTATTTCACTATTTAAAATTTGAGACAGTAGCTATTATTAATGTGATGAATATTTACATACATACCACGTTTCCTGCGCATGGAAATGTGAATCACTTCTTAAAAATTAATGTGGTATAGATGTAAAAATGAAAGTTTAGGTGTTGGATATGTAAACACATAAGAATTGCTTGGTCTTTATATATGTAAATGTTTCTAAATGTAAATGTGAAGTTTTAAATGTGCTACATATTATATATATATATATATATAGAAAATTAGTATGTATTAAATGCCCCAACTATTGGTTAAGTAAAAGAAATATTTGCATAAATAGCACTTAATTCTTATGTATTTACATAAGTTTGTGGGCTTCGGAAGAAGCCCCGCGAGTGCTGTAGTAGTGGATTTCATCATGGCCGCCTCAATTGTATATGACTTCTTACTAGTCACCATAACTCTCTCCTTTTAACAACTGCTTGGACGGCAGAAAATTCAAAAAATGTGACGGAGAAGTGCTAATTATGCCCTATTTTTAGAGACTACGGGCACAAAAATCCAAGAAGTTCAATTATTGAAAGTACTTATTACGTAATAAATAAGTTAATTTTTTACATTTAATTCTTTTATTCCTATTGCATTTGTCACTTTTAATAAGAAAAACAGGAAACTAAATATGCACAAAAAAATATGACTGAATGAATCTCGAGAAAATCCAACGGGTCCACACATGAGCACAAAAGGGTAATATATTGAGAGTCAAAACATGAAAAAAACAAGAGTCATTCTATTCGATCGGAACTTTGAGTCCACGAAATAAAAGCACAGCCGAACAAATGAATAAAAGACACATAATCAGTGGTTCATGGCCAGCTCCCTCAACCAATTTTGAAACTCTTCATTAAGATGGCCAAAGGGCACCTTGTGAAACACTTTTTGATCTTCTGAGAAGGAATCTTGTCCATGGAGAGATGCCCTTCAGATTATTGTGATACACCCTCTATCTAACGACTTAAGCTCACCCTAATAGCAAGAGGGTCTTTACTTAGCATTCCGCTGAAAGGTCCGAACAATGACCATTCAACTGACATAATATATGGTTTTCAAACAAACGCTTTCAGCCAACCGAACGATACGATTGCTAGGTCATCAGATGCTCCACTTCATGCATTTATGAATACTAAATAGTGCTATTATCAATTACAAATGTGAAAATGATGTTGGAGCCAATTACAAATATTAAATGGTGTAATAATAACTTGTAATATCTATTAAAACAAAGACAAACATGTAATTTTACACATAATACTCCCTATACCTAGAAATAAGTCATTTCTTCAATAATAATAATAAAAAACAATTGAATTTACTTTATCAAAACTCTACGTTGCTACGCACTCTCACCCTCTCTCTCTTAATCTCTTACTCTCCCTTTATTCCTACGCACTCACTCTCACTCTCTCTCTCTTATTCTCTTACTCTCCCTTTATTCCATTGTCCATCATACACTCTATACCTTCAATGTACCCTACAAGACATTTAGATCTAATAATAGATTATTTTAATAAATAAAATCTATGGATCTACTAAAAATTTTAAATGTTAATGTTCAAAATAAAGATGAAAAATTTTAAAATAATCTAAAAAAACTTTTTCTTTCAGTAATCTAAAGGCATTTTATATTTAAAACGAATTTTTGAAAACATATTCATTTTAGTTTATAATTATATTTCCTTTTTAGTTGCATTCAAATGTAAGTAACAAGTACTTAAAATATGAAAAATACGGCATTTTTATTGAAAGCTTCACCAAACCCTGAAAAAATTAGTTTAATTCAGTTTCATTAATTTTCTTTGTTCCAGATCTCATTCAAAGTAAGAAAAAACACAAGTGAGTTTATGTTTCATTAAAAAAAAAAAGGAATTTTAAGATCTGTTTGGGGCAATTGTAGTTTATTGAATATTCTGCGGATAAACTGATTAAAAATAATATGATAATAAGCTAGGTGCGGTGGCTATTACAAATTTTTATTTTTTTTGGAAAAACAAAACCGCTGCCAGAAAGCTGTTATCACACCTAGTATATGCAATATAAAAACACTGTTTTTAACATTTTGAAAACGCATAAAAACAGGCCAGGTGCGTTTTCAAAACGCCACCACACCAAATAAACTACCCCAAATAGACCCTTAGTGTGTATACATTATAAAATCACAAGTAAATATGCTCCAGATTACAAAAAAAAACGTCAAATCATGATAAACACAGGCATACATCACCAAGCATGAATAATCACACGAGCACTGGCATAATTAATACTGATTAAATATAAACAAATTTCGAAATATTAAACTACAAATTACATTCAACAATCAGTGCCTTAACTAATAAATCTCCGACCCATTTTAAAGAAAGAATGACATACAAAATTTCATGTTTAAATTAGCCCATTTTCCTGCGCCGGAGAAGAGCCATGAGCAAGCTCTTAAATAAATTTCCCTTCTTATTTTTCGAACATTT
>NW_018164603.1:292722-312429 GCF_001263595.1 Phalaenopsis equestris | reverse complement strand
TTAAATAAATTTCCCTTCTTATTTTTCGAACATTTGCAAACATTGCTTGACATCTCCAAGCATTAATGTCAACAAAGGCTAGAGTAGAACTTAGAGGACAGCTTCAAGGAGGAAATGTCGCCAATAATTTTTCCAAACTTGAATTCTGTTCGGCCTTCCTCGCTTAACTTGTAGTTGCATCCCCACAAATGAATCCCGAGTCGCCGGCACTTTGGGGATGAGGGTGCAAAGTATGTGTTGTACCAGTTTATAAGGTCACTTTTTGAAATTGCTTTGAGCTCTTCAGCTTCTTGCTCTGGCATGTCAAATTGATACCTACATTTCATGTTTTTGATTAAGAGAGAGCTTTTGTTTTTTCTTTTTTTTGGAAGATTTACATGCATACCCTCAAATCATTGGAAGATTTACATATCTAACACCTAAACTTCAATTACCTATGCATGGAAAGGATTTCATGTTGGTATTTTTGATGTGATATGAGAGATTAGGTGGTAAAAATGTGGCGGATAAAATTTAGGTGTTAGATATGTTAATAAATAGGAATTGGGTAGTATGCATGTAAATGGCCCATTTTTTACATTAGCTCAGAGGAAGATAAACAACAACGAAAGTGAAATTGATATTCAGTGTACATTCTCATCAGGTTAAAAAGAACAAAGCATGTGATTAAGCAGAAAGCATGAAGCACAATTGTAAAGAAACATGATTTGTTAGGACTATTAAAACATGTGATAAACAAAAATGTTATAAAATTCATGCTTGCTTGCATGGCAAAATTCATATCCCTGAAACCTATAAATAGGTCATTTTTTATTGTTTTTCATTTTTATTCTTAAAAATGTGATCACATTAGAGCCATTAACATCACAGATATTGATTTACCAAAAAACTTCTTCATCGCTACTCTAAGCTTTGGGCAATTAATAAAATTGGAGAGGAGAACACAGGTTTTCCACATCTTTTATTCTCTAAATGCCATATTTGTATCCATAACCTTCACTTAATGGCTTTATATTCGACCCATCAATAATCAATGATGTTTAAAAAAAATAGATTAGAGATGAAACAACCTTATGTGATGATGAGCTTCGCGTTGCTCATAATATTCTATAAAAAGTGAATGTTTAAAAAATATTGTATTCCGCCTTCTCTTTTTGACTGTTTGTGTTTGATGTTGAAAAAACATAAAGTGATCAAGATTGATCCTTAGACCCACTGCATTGACTTAATTCCCGGTTCATAACAAGGATGTTGCATTTGGTTGTCCAACACAATTTTAGAGAATATTCAAAACAATGCAGAAAATATAGTAAATTTATCGGAAGAGAGATAAAATAAGATAACACTACACAGATTGGCACCCAGTCCGTTACTGTACATTCCCTATGTAAGTATAATTTCTTAGAAGAGCAGCATTTACCTTCTGTCCACAATTTGTGACCAGTAGCGTCCAGTTTCATATGAAAGAGATGGGTCTTTCTCCAACTTGTTTGCAATCAGGCTATTTTTATGGTTCTGAAAGGTTTCGTCATCAAGCTTCTCCTAGAATTGCCAAAAAAATTAGTTTTCTGACCAAAATGAAAATAAAAAATTATGATTTTTCCTTAGATTAAATCATAAAATAATGGAAAGTTAAATAGAATGAAATTTCTTTAGGGGGGCTAAACCCACACAGGTTGTCAAAATCATTTCAAGGGGGATAACATGTACCTTACAAATTATGACTCAATCAAAATGTAGAGCATGTAATCCACTCTCAATAGCTCACAGCTTTGAATCATTAATGAATATATTCTAATACAAATGAAAAATACATGAGGCAAGTTACACTATTAATTTTGTGAAATATCTACTTTCAATAATGCTGAAAGAAACCAAAAAACAGTTTTTTTTTTCTAAAAAAAAAAAGTAATGTGTGCATGCATTAACAAGAATAACATGCAAACTTGCCGGATTAGGAAGACCATTACCACTGCTAAAAAATATTAAGTATTCAAGTCCCAACCAAGCAGAACTTCCTATTATTCCACATAAAACATGTGAACTCTGAAAGTAACTTTAATTGCCAAATTGCCATGAGGCCCGATTCTGAAAAGCTTTGAAGCACTATGTATCAAATTCGAAATTCAAATATGTAATACACACAAAACTATGGTAAAAAAAATGCCCCGTTCGGTTAGCATTTTATTAAGTCAGGCAAAAGATGGCTTCTGAGCTTTGGAAAACTGGAATTATTAAATATCAAAAGCATCATCATGTGATATAAGACATGCCAACGTACCAAACAGAAGCCTACAAAATTTTTATCCATATCACATTTTTAATAAAATATCTTTGAGGCCTACCAGTAAATCACGAAGACCACCAATAAAGTTATCAATCCTCTGGTGCAAATAACAAGGATTATAATTGGATGATTGAACGCAGAAGCAAAAACCTAACACACGATATGTCATCCGTGGACCACACTCAACAGCATAACCAAGCTGCTCCTTTGTCCTACAGTTCAGCATACAAGAATAATTTCTTCAGTAGGCATAACAGCCTGATATAACAGGCCACACTAATTATAACTCAAGCATATAACTGCAAAAACCAAAGGATGAATTCTGTAGAAATGAACGATTTTACCATGATATAAATAGTCCGATTAATAGAATACCTTAGTTGATTAAAACAAGGTTCTCCAATTATATTGCTGAAGAGATCTGTCATGGCTCTCAACTGGGTGGCTTTTGATCCTTTATCTTGTTCAATTTGAAAATAAAGCTGCCAATGATGAGAAAACTTACTATAAATTTCAGGAAATCATCATAAACTCATTGAGCTTGCAGGCATAGATGGCTTAGCTCAACTCACTAGTTAGATAAAACAGCTCGTCCATTTTTTACAGTTGCAGTGTATAAAACAAATGGAAAATAAATGGGAGAAATACAATACATTCCAATAATGAAATAAAGCTCCATGCAGAACTGAAATAGACCATATGAAAACAGCTAAAATGGACCTGAATGCATCTATTGTGATGGAGCTTAGCATGCTATACACATTTTCATAACATCAACTCATCTATGACAAATTATTCCTGTTTGTGAAGTAAACAGAGCAGAAAGGAATTAAAGAAACATTACAGGAATTTTATTTTTGACCATCTTAAAGTAGCCTTTAACATTTGAAAGCCAAAAACAGTCCCAAAAGCACGGGAAATAAATAATTCAAAATTTTGAAAAAGCCAACTGATATGAATCAGAGTAAAAATCAACAAACAAATTACAAGAATTAATTGGAAAAATCAAAATTAGGGCTAATTTGATTAGTTCAAGTAAACAAACAAGATACAAGGGGTAATCTATAATTCTAGAGGTAGATCAACTTGTCACAAACCCAAGACACGACTTGGAAAAAAAAAATGGACAAAACTATAGTAATCCAAAGATGAAAACAAAACCTAGGTGGTTCGACCTAATAAAACACCCCCAATACACATTCAAACTTTCCCCAAATTCCTCTCACCGCACACGTGATTAGGGGATTAAAAAGCCCCACCCAGGGGTTGGAATTATCCCAGGCAGGACTTGGGATTTCCGCCATTAGGCTAGGCCAAGCCAGGCCAATCTAGGAGTGACTAACATAATACTCTCCTCCCACAGAACCACCTTGTCCTCAAGATGGAATGATGGAAATTGCTTCTCGATCACTTCATAAGACACTTAAGTAGCTTCATAAGATCTTTCCACATTATCAGCACCTCATTTGCCCCAACCACTCCTCAACGCACCCCTTCTTCCTCCAAAGGTTCCAAAACTACCTCCTTGTTCTCTATCGGCGTCGAAGGTTATGAAGACGAGAGCATGTGGTCTCCGATAGCGTGTCTCAGCTTTGATACATAAAATATTGGATACAATGATGATGATGGTGGTCGTATCCTCAGACGGTATGCCACTACCCCAGTGCAGGTTATAATCTCATAGGGTCCAAAATACCATGGGGAAAGCTTCTCGTTTCTCCTGGCCAGTTTCTTATACCGATAAGATATCAGCTTAAAAAAAACCATGTCTCCAAGCTTAAATTGTACCTCCCTTCTATGTCCACCAGCGTTGCTCTTAATGCTTTGTTGAGCCCTAAGTAGATATCCCTTGAGCTATGCAAATATCTTGTCCCTCTCCTCCAAGTACTGGGAATTATTGGATACTATTGTAATGTTATGCCCATATCAGGTGAGGTGGATCATGAATCTCCTCTGAACTCAACAATTCCACCAAATAGCCCAATCCTGCTCTCTATAGCAAGTTGACCATGGTTTTGAGTGAGACCATGGTTTTGCACAAGTTAACAACCCCTTTCAACACCACCTTCATCCCTCCACCCTAATCTCCATAGTCAAGGATTTCAAATCCACTAATCTCTCTGATCGTTTCTAACCACTCCATCCCCAAAATGACATAAGTCATTCTCAAGTCTAGGGAAAGGAAGACCTCCATCATATGTACACCCTGAGGTGTTAACACCAATTCCGCACAAATTTCCAAGCTTTTCTCCACCTTTCCTGTTCCCATCATAACCCCAAAAATTCTTGTATCTACCAACTTCAACCTCAATTGACCCACGACTTGATTTGAGATGTTGTGAATTATCCCACTATCAACAAACAACACTACAATCTGCTCCTTAATCTGTCCCCTCACCATCATGACGTGATTTGGAGTAAATCCCACCACTGAGTTGAGAGTAGAGGGATACCACCGCTACATCAAGGTGAAGTGCTCTCCCTCCACCGCTTCTTCCGTTAACTCCTCACAATCCGCCTCCTCCCAATCACAAACTATAAGGATCTGGAGCATGCGATCCTCGCATCGGTGGCCAAGTGAGTACTTCTCATCACATCAGAAACATAATCCCTTTACTCTTTTGTTCTGCACCTCCGCCTCCAAAAGACGCTTGAAGTTGAACCCGGGAAGGGCCCCCATATTCATTTTCTTCAACGCCTCCCTCTGAAATGACATTGTATGGATCCTCGGTGTCAAGGTACTCCTGTTGAATCCTTCTATGATGTTAATTATGTTGGCCTTCTCCATCTGGTTCTTGTCTCCCACCATCTAGGCTTGCTCAATCATCTCCCCAAACCCCGCGATGCACATATATTAGGCTTTAAACCCTTCATAAAGTTTCCCTCCAATATCGTTCTAGAAATCCCTCTCAGATGTCTCGACAGTAACTCAAATCTCTCCCTATACTCCATGATGGTCTCCTCTCGAGTCAAGGCAATGATTTTTCAAATAGGTCTCCTTCCCGAATGACTCAAAAACATTCCAAAAAGCAATCATTAAATTCCTCCCACAAGCGGATCAAACATCTAACATCCCTCATGAAACCATGCTAGGTTTTTCTCCTCCAAACATAACTCTGGGGCCCTGAACTTCTCCTTTCCTCGTTTCACCGTGAAATATTGCTCCACCTGGTATAGCCAACCATGTGTCTTCCCCCTCAAAAATTGACACCTTCAACATCCTAATCCTAGCATCTCCACCCCAACTTCCTGCTTCTAGTGGTTCCCCTCATATATCTAGAGTGAAAATCACACCTTCGATCATGGCCATACCCGATCATGGCCATACCCCATCCGGCTTCCGTTATTTCTTTTTAGAACTCCTTCATATCTCATGCATAACCCATATCCCAATTTCAATTGAACCAATTCCATCAAAAATTCTGAATCCCCCCATTGGAATCCTAGGGATGTTTTTCATGATTTCACTTGATAGTGGATGTTTTCCTCATGCTCTTCTCGTTCGAACTCTTTCTCTTTAGAATTTGAAAAGGATTTTCTAGTCAAACCTTGGTTATGGTTTGCAATTTGAAGTACCAACGAGGTCTTGGATTGCATCTTGAGAAGCCTCTTCATTATCTTCTCTAAGCCCTCAATTATGTTTTTCATGAAAGACAACCTTCCATCTATGATAAAGAACTTTTTCTCAACTCTGGATTTAATTTATCCAACTTCTTCCAACCTCTCTTTCAAAGCATCCACTTTCCTTGCTATCATCTAATTTGTGATCTCGTTTGTCTTCCCAACTAGCTCTTGCCGCAACTGTATCAGACCTGAGTATGCCGCGATCTTCCAAGCACGCTCAAATCAAAATTGAATCACATGTCTGGCAAAGCTAGGAACCACATCGTGTTGTTCGGGTATTATGTTTCTTCATAGTTAGCTGGAATCGTGAATTTCATGACTTTCTCTTAGATCATGGCTATCTCATGTGATTCAAAAAAGTAGGTCATTGTACACTGTAACCTGATCATTTGCTTACGACGGATCAAGCGACTGTCAGTGACGCGGAAATCCTTGAACGCAGCAATCACGATCACGACGCAGAACTCCTTTTAGGCCACGGTTGCTTCTTCTTGGATCGAAACCTCTGATATCAATTTGATACGAATCAGAGCAAAAATTAGCAAAGAAAGTACAAGAATTATGTGGGAAAACCCAAAATAGGGCTAGCTTGATTACTCTCCAAAAAAACAAACAAAATACATGGGGCGATCTATGACTCAAGAAGTAGAATGACTCTCCACAAACACTAAATGTTGAACACAAAAAGACAGACAATTGCAGAAATCCAAATACGAAAACAAATCCTAGGTGATTCACCCTAATAAACACCCCCAAAACACATTCAAACTTTCCCCCAATTCCTCTAACTGCAAATGTGAATAGGGGCATAATGGGCCCCACCTGAGGGAAGGAATCATCCGAGGCAAGACTTGGGGTTTCTGCCTTAGCTGAGCCAACCTGGTCCAGGACGTACTTATGTAGCACTAACTTCAAATTCCTAAAAGTTATACCAACGTGAATGGCAGCTGGACAGCTGTCCAGAAAACTGGAAATGGCCGTTTCCTGCTTGCAAACAGCCCCTTTCTTCTGTTGAACAGCAGTAGCAGCGAGCAAAGATGGTTGTCCAACTGAAAACAGCTAGTAGATGCCATTTGGAAGGGTGTTAGGGTTGAAATCTGCTATGGGACAGCAGATCAAAAGAAGTTTGACGAGTGACTGATTGAAAAACATCAGGTGAAATGGCGTACAACGAACGGCGAGAAACTGGCGGCGAGGATGATCCACCACCTGTTCATGAGTAAAATACAAACACACTTGGAAAAAGAAATGATATTGCCCTCCGAAGAACAAAAAATAGATAACGTCTCTAGACACGTTAATAATAGAAAAGTCTCCTAAACAAAAAAAATAATAATAATAATAACATACATATAGTTCCCTAAAAATAGATAACAAAATTAGAAATAGAGAAATAGAAAAGAAATAGAATGATAATAAATTTTGCTAAAACTGAAAGAGATTGAATCCAATGTGGAACATTATCCCGCGATTATTGAATTTACTGTGATCCTGCAGAATCGAGAAATCTCATTCTAGACTACAGCGGGATCCGCAATTCTGCACAAAATTGCAGAACTAGCTCCCACGTAACTTAGTAAGCTTTAATATCAACTTCTATCTAATCACATTTCATCCATAAGCCGAAACAGAGTTTGAAATGAGAGAAGACAGGAAGAAGAGAAGGCAAGGGAGAAGAAAAGAAAGAAAGTAATAGAAAGGTAAAAATGCTAGTTTTTTATTTAAAAATTAAATTTTTTTGTAACTTTTTTTATTAACCGATTTCAATTTAAAATGATAGGCTTTAGTGCTTTTATGATGAGGTGTACTTTTTTAAAAATGACAGGCTTTAGTTAAATTTTTTGGTACTTTTTTCCCTAATAGATATCAATTTGTTAGTGTATTTTAAAGTAACTTAATTTGAAATTAAGTTGTCAATTAGGAAGCAATTCTAATCAAGAAATTGCAATTTTTAGATTGTTTAGAAAAAGAATTTCTGGGGCATGGAATTTGAAAAGGTAAATTGTCATTCGACTAAGATATGTTAAATTTAATATAAAAAGCAAAATTTTTTAGCTGTTGCACAAGCATTAATAGGTAAGTGGACAAATGGGTTTCATATTGAAAAAAGCATTTTTATAGCCTACTAAACATGCACAAATATCTAAGCAGAAATTTGAATGATACAAGCTCGTAATTAAGTGCATTATGATTATACAAATATTTTGTTAATAGGTGATAATTTTAAAAGAAAACATTTAGTAGCTGTAAATTATTCATTTGCATATATAATTGTTTAGTATATCTATAAATAAGTCACATGTTTATTTAAATATTAATAATGAAATGCATGAAGCTTAAAAATCGTCATATTATCAGACGATCGGTTGACAATATGATATGTTTATTATATCTATACAAATGAGACAAAAAAGGTGCCTAACATAAGCTAAAGAACACCCAATGCACTTCAATAGTGATAACAATGGATTGCGCTTGGGCTCCATTGAACTTCATAAAGTAGCCTTTAGGCTAGGTTTATATCATATATTATCTAGTGTGGGTTTATAACTCTCTGCCTCTGACTAGTAATCTTAGAAAATTATACATAACATTGACTCGGGCACTGAACTGCACCCCAATTCGGGGCGCTCAGATCCTGCGAGATCGAAGCCCCGCTAGAATTCGCGAAAGCAAGAGAAACCCACACGAGAACAAGGAGCCTGCGGACCTTCACTGGAACGATCGTGAAGCCAGAATAAAAAAGAAGAATCTTGTCAACGGGAGCAAGAACCGCTCGAAAAATCGTGACAACGCTCTCGGAAAGGATAAAGAAGGATCGCGAACTTGCGCGATCCAGTTCGCGATCCAGTGAGGCTATTTCGCGTACCAGCCACACTGGACATTTTTAGGGAAGAGTTTTTAGATTCTTCTTGACTTTTCAGCCTATTTTCTTTTGTGTGTATGGGAGACTAGACTATAAATAGATATCCCCTGTGTGTGTGGGAGGCAGTGTTTTTCAATGAGGCTATCTCGTGTGGAGTTTCTTTTCCCTTCGTGGGTTGCATCTGAAGAATTGGTGGTGCTTCAGTTGTATCCTCTCCGAGGTGGTAATTGTATCTTTCCATTCAAAATTTTTTCCTTTCTCCTCCCCAGCAGCGGTACTCTCCCTCCGTCACCCCGACATTCAACCATTCCCTTTTCTTATTGGTTATTACTGCTTCCTGCCTTCCTAACTCCCTTCAAACTCCTCCCACCCACTCCGCTACCACTGCCGACCACCTAAAATCCTTCCCACTTGTTGTCCTTACGATTCCGCACCTTTTCCCTCGCAGCCACCAGCATTTTGTCACTGTCACCATTCCCGCTAGCCATCCGACCCACCTTGTCGACCTCCACTACCCATTGGAATACAAGGAGTGTTTGCTTCTGTTGTTATGAGTTTATGTTGTTATTTTCTATTCGAGTCATATTATAACCTTATATTAGTATTAATGAAAGTTTGCTTTTGTGTTTCCACTATTTTTTCACACTAGTTCCGATATCATTTGATATAGAGTCAGGATCAACCCTAGTCTCATCCTAGGGTTTCCTAGCATCCGCTACTACCCAAGCCACCTTGCCCCCAAATTTTCTTCTGATTCCAACCCTAGTCATGCCACCGTGAAGAGGCACACTGGATTCGATCCGGGAAGAGATTCAACGAGACATCCGTCATCTACAACGGAGACTAGCAGAGTTAGGTGCGGAAATCAAGATGAGATTACCTTCATCCGTGATCGAGAGAGTGAAAGAGGAGATGAATCTGTTCCACAAGGGGAAGATCATAGTGACAGAATATTGATCATGTTGTTTTGGTATCCAATATCAAAGGAGGCTGAGAGAAGAGGTTCCTTATGGAGGTCAGCGAAACTTTGGCATCTAGATGGACCTCCCAGAGTTCGAGGGAAGCATGCACCTCGATGAGTTTATTGATTGGCTGCAAACAGTCGAACGAATCTTCAAATATAGACTTATCAGAAGACAAATGGGTTAAGCTAGTCGCTATTAAGTTGAAGAAGAGCGCTTCTTTAGATAGAAAAATATGCAGAGGCAGAAAAAGAGGGAAGACACTGAAAGGATCACTAGGTGGGAGAAGATGAAGAAGGTAATGCAGAAAAAGTACCTCCCAACCCACTATCGCTAGGATATATTTCTGAAGCTCCACAACTTGTAGCAGAGAGATCTTTCAGTCGAGGTGTCTACAACCTAATACGACCACTTACAGCTGAAATGCGAACTGACGAAGCCAGAGGAACATACGATAGCCGGATATCTCGAGGGTCTGTAGCCCACCATCAGCAATGTGGTACAGTTACAACCATACTGAACGCTAGGGGATGTCTAAATATTAGCCTTGAAGGTGGAAAGACAATAACAACAGAGTCAACAACAATCATCTTTCAAGCAGCAACCTTCGGGCAAGATGTCACCTACAATTACTATAGCCGACAAGGATCTCTCAGGAGACATATGCAAGCCCGAACAAGAAAATGAAACTAAGGAGCAAAGCGGGAAGAAATAGGAGAAGGGAAACTCCTCCAACACAGTGCCAGCCAGGAAGTGCTACTGATGCCACGGCTACGACCACAACCTCCGACTGCCTGATGAGTAGGGTAGTCACTTTCTCAAATCAAAGAGCCGTAGAACAAATTAGCGATGGAGAAAAAGCCGAGGAACGGGGTGAGGAGTATCAGCTTCTCCCAGGTGAAGAAGAGGTGTTTGTGATTCGACGAATCCTACAAACCGAAGTCACGAGGGATGTGCAGTGGCTGCGCCACAACATATTCTATACCCGCTGCACAATGAACGAAAAAATATGCAGTCTCATCATCGACAACGGAAGCAGCAAAAACGTGGTTTCGACACAGATGGTAAAGAAATTAGGACTCGCAACTTAGAGACATTCCGAGCCATATTCACTGACGTGGCTGAAGAAGGAAAATCAGGTCAACATCGATCGAAGGTGCTTGGTAGAATATTCAACCAGAGGCAAGTTGCAAGACCAGGTGATGTGGGCTCTATGGGTGCATTCTACCATTTATTGGGACGACCTTTGGAATATGACTGGAGGACTCAGTACGACGGATATAAAAACATGTATTCCTTCACCAAGGATGGGAAGCACAACACCCTCCTTCCTTCGACAAAGTTAGAGGTCACAGGATCCCATTTAAGCAGAACAACGTTAATAGAATCAGATTTAACACCAAACAAGCAAAGCGAGAACCCACCCCTGATACTAGACAAATACAGATAAGATTATGTTAGGACAACACCGTACCAGCAACACCACCTTCGTGCGATAAGGGACAGATTGTTCTCACTACGCGCTCGTTTGAACTGATCATGGGGTAATTTTGGAAGGTTCACCAGTATAGGCATGATATACAACCCCAGGAAGACAGATGAATATGATAGCTAGAGAAGACCCTCAACTAACTCGAACAAAAGTGCAGTCGTCAGTGGGGTCCAGGGTGACTGATAACGAACTAGAAGCTTCAACAAATGAAGTTGAAGCTCCCCAACCTCAGGAGATTGACACGGGCGCTACCAGCGCCCTAATTCGGGAGCAAAAACAACACAAACTAGAGTTGAACTGCGCCCCAATTTCAGGCGCTTCGATCCCGCTGGATCGAAGCCTCGTGAGAATTCGTGAAAGCAAGAGAAGCTCGCACGAGAGCAGGGAGCATGCGAACCTTCACAGGAACGATCACGAAGCAGAATTGTGTCAACGTGAGCGGGAACCGCGCAAAGAATTGTGATAGAGGATGATCCCGCACAAAAAAAAAGGAAGGATCGCGAACTTACGCAATCTAGTGGGGCTATTTCGCATACCCACCACACCGGGCCTTTTCAAGGAGATTTTCTGGATTCTTCTTTACTTTTCAACCTTTTTTCTTTTGTGTGTGTGGGAGGCATAAATAGTTGTCTCCTGTGTGTGGGAGACAATTCTGAGTGTGTTCAGTTTTAGTTCTCCTGTGAGGAGTCTCTTTCCCCTTCATGGGCTATATCTGAGGAGTTAGTGGAGCTTCGGTTGCATCCTCTCTGAGGTGGTGATTGTATCTTTCCTTTCAAAACCGTCTCATTTCCCCTCCACAACCGCCAAACTCTCCCTCCATCAACCCGACATCGAACCATTCCCCTTCCCTACCGGAAATTACTGCTACCCGCCTTCCTAACTTTGTTCAAGCTCCTACCATCCACCCCTCTACCGATGCTGACCACCTAAAATCTTTCCTGCTTGCTGTCCCTACGGTTCCACACCTTTCCCCACACGGCCACCAATATTTTGTTGTTGTCACCATCCCCGATAACCATCCAACCCACCTCGCCGAACTCCACCACCAGTTGAATACATGTAGGAGTCAATCTCCTTCGCGATCGTCCTCTTCTCTTTCGCGCCCAACGACGAAGGGCTTCGGCGTCTTCCTGCTGTGGTTTCGTGTCTGTCGAGCTGCGGTTAGTAGGACTGCTGTGGTTTCCTTTTCCTGCTATGGTTTTGCCTATGCCTCGTCAAGCTGCGGTTTGTCTGTCGAGCATTGACTTCGTCTTTGCGCATTTGTCATTGTGGTTTCCTGTCTTCTACGCAGCTTCGCCCCGACCTCTTCGGCTTGCCTTTTTTTGCCTCTGCCCGACTTGCAGGGCTTCTCCTTGTTGTGATGGAGCTTCTTTCTTCTTCGGTTGAATCTGACAAAACCTCATTTGCCAATGTGGTGGGTAATCCTCAACGGGAGACGACAGTTGTCTTCCCCTCAAGTTATAAGGAGAATCGTGACGGTACAGATGAATTCCCTTTTATTAAGAATGCAAGCAGGAAAAGTGGGAAAACAACACTCTTTTTCTCTGAGTTAGAAATTTCAACCCTGACTGACACATTCAAATTTGCTATTATTGAGTATTTTAGTGGGAATACCCACCTATTAAAGTTATCAGGAAAAATTTTGATGACCTCAAATTAACATGAAAGTGAAAAGTTGGGCTCATGGATGAGAGACATGTTTTGATTCAGTTAATCATGCCTGAAGACTACATTCGAATTTTCTCCAAAAAATATCTTAACATTGCTGACAAACAAATGAAACTACTCAAATGGTCTCTTGGTTTTGACCATAATCATGAACCTCCTACTGTACCGGTATGGTTTAGTCTATTTGGTCTCAAGCTGCATTTTTTTTATCATCAGGTTATTTACCCTATTAGTGTCATACTTTGGGACCCTATGAAGCTAAATCTACCCACTTTCAACCTTATCAGACCTTTTGTGGCCAGAATACTTGTGGAAAGAGATATTATTTTGTCTGATGTTACTGAAGTCTGGTTGGACACAACACATAATGGATATTGGCAACAAATCGTCATGGAGCATAAACTTCCTTATTGTTTTCATTATAAGATGTTTGGGCATAACCTTAATAAATGTCATAAGCTTTATCTTAATTTGAAATCTGAAGATCAAGTGAATAATAATGGATTTAAGGATATATCTGTTCTACCTGGAGAGAAAACTACAACAATACATGATTTGGTGTCCGACTCTGTTGCCCTTGTGGACCCTCTCCCTGAAAATATTGTTTCTGTGATCGATGAGAAGCTGGATGGCGCTACTGAGCAACCTACACTTTAAAACCCTATTGAAAATAATAATGAAGAACCCCTACATACACAGACTGATAATTAGGAGAACCTTGCAGCTCCTCATCTTCAGGAAGAATCAGGGGTAAAGGCGACAACTCTTACCTCACATACACTTGTGGGCACAGCTGTTGGCAATCTGTCTACTGCAGCACTACCACCTCATCCGAACGAGCAACAATTTTCGGATGAGGAATGACAGGTCTACACTTCCAGGAGGAAGAAGAAGAATAAAGATCTATTTGAGCTAAGGAATCTAAAGGATGATACTCTGGTTACTTCAGGCAATGGTACACATCTCACCAATCTGTTAGTTGGTTCCTTTCCGAGAACTAGAGGCAAAACTAAAGTGGGTCGACCTGTTTGATCTTATATGTACCATATACTTTTGGGTTTTAAGTTTCTTTTCTTTTCTTTTTGTGTGTGTTGTACCGTATGGGTTGGGTGTCTATTTGAGTCTATTCATACAACCTATCTGTACCCTTTTCTCTTCAATAAATTTGCCTTGAACTTTTCAAATATATATACATATATATGATCCTCAGAAAATTTAGGAGTCCTATTAAAATAGTTCTAATTATTTTCGAGAGTTCAAAAAATGTGGTATAAAAATTTATAACTAGTTAGGTTATTTCTTCCGAAACCTTTGAATGCTGCAGTAAGCCCCTATCTGCCTTGTTCATTCTAAGTAATAGGCAAGCTACCAACTTCCCAGTTAATCTTTTGAGTCCAGTTCTATATTTTATTCAGTTCCATTTCAGTTAACTTGATTCACAATGCAGCAGTCCAAGTGTATGTTGCAAGGTCCTGTTTATGCTCATTGGCAAGCTATTGAACCTCTCGTCATTTCTTAAATGTGTTCAATTCCTGTTCAGTCAGTTTATCAACGCACAAGAAATCAAATCGTAGATAATTTCTTTTCAAATCATGTGTACATATCATGAGATAAGTTTTAGATTGCTTTCACACATGGCGAAACAACTTTTAATATGCTTTTAAAATGGTGAGATTAAACCATATAAATGCGCTAAAAATCATGTGAATGTATTACGCATGTGCACCGAAAATCACACAAATGTATTAATAAGTGCATTGAAATATCATGTAGGTGCATAATGTACCAATGCATTATATAAGTGCACCAAAAATCATATAAATCTATTATATAAGAGCACCGAAAATCCTACAATAGCATCATGCAGGTGCACCAAAAAATCATACTACACATGTAAGTGCATAAAACAAACATTCAAGTGCAGTATGTAGGCACATCAAACATGATGCAAACACAATAAAAGCAAAAATTGAGTTCATATGCTCTGATATGGTTGTCAAATACCTGAATCTAAAATCAAAATAACCATGCAACTGCTTTGAAAAATATCAAACAATTATTATAAAATAGTGTACACTACATCTTTATAAAATCAAAATCATCATGCTGCATACGATTTTGAGCAGATCACCTTGCGCATAGAGCAAAAGATCTCAAGTCCCATCTTTCAAAGTCTGATCATCCATATAATTAAGAACAGAGTTGACAAGACTGTTCCTAAGCTAAAGTTGACAAGAATTTCACCTCCTAATAAACTATTGTAATGCCAATCAAAAGAGAGTCTCTGATCATGCAAATTGATAGTCAAATACTCGATCATAAAGCTTATTAAATAATTTTGAATTTCTATTCACATATGGCCTTCAAAGCCTTCTATAAAGAAAAATCAATTTAAAATAAAAATTCTTAATGCTATAACACTTGCAAGGTGCAATAATAAATTCAGCCTACAGACCCCATTCTTTGTCGTTAACCCAAACTCACCTACAGTTTTATGGGGCAAAAGGTTACTTCCCACGTCTATAGTGTTGCTTTTCCAGCTTTCTCGCGAGCAACAAATGGCTTAGAAAACTTTGCATGAACCCTCCGGAGCATTTGTTCGAGAGGATCTTTTTGGGGGCTGCAGTTTCCATCATTATTGGCTTCACTCAAGAAGATTGGGAGAGATACCCAACTGCCTCTGTGATTTTCATGGAGAGATCGGATCACACCCTGTAACCGGATGTAAAACCCTCCTAGAGTTCACCATCACCATGAGGGGATGGGGAGTCAATGTTCCTTCGTTTAATGATTTTCAGGATGCAATCAACGAGCTTTCAGAATCCAAGAGATCCAACATAGGTATCAATATTTGCAGGATCATATTGCAAAAAAACATGGGAGACCATTCTGCATGCCCACCATACTCACGGTGAACAGTCTTGACTCTTGAGTCGCTCACTCACACATAGGCTTTCCCACTTCAAAAACACTATGGATGAGGAACTCCCCTTTCACTTAGTCGACACAGGTGCTATCATTCGGAATGACGGGGGTGAATATTCAGTTGCAACAGGCATTCAAATGGAGCACTAGGATAGTGCTTATATTGAGTGTATGGCCATCAATACCATTAAGGACAACCTAGAGCCTTGAATGTTAAAGGAAAAAGGGATCATCATTGAGGGTGAAAATACCAACACCATTAACTTCCTCTGTTAGACCATGGAGGAGATAGTGTGGCACACTCAATCCCAGGACGGCCCAAGCTTAGCTTTTTTTTTACTCAGTTCACGAAGGTACTCGTTTAGTTTAAATCTTTGAAACTTGCATATTGCATTAAAAACATCAAAATATCAATAGAGATTATAAAACCATACAACTATGAATGCATATAGTGTGATCTATCCTCTCTAATAAGAAAAAAACAAGCGTATGAATCATGTATATATGTCAACAAAAAGCTATCTTAACGCTAAATATGCGCAAAAATTGTTGGCTGACGCAAGAGCTTTCTTGCTAGATTGCAAGATTCCACGTAGATTGCAAAATTGATCTCATGAGCGTTGGATTCTGCAGCTTGCGGAATGCCAAAATCACAAGAGTGTGAACCACCCTGCTTTTCATATTTTAACAAGTTTTATTATTATTATTTTACTTTATGTTCTTCCTATTCTGATTTATTTCCTATTTTTCACTTCCAATAAATTTCTATTAGGAGTCTGTATATGTGTGGTATTTTTTTTTTTTTTTTTTGAGATTTTACATTGTTTCTGTTTTTTGAGATTTTAGATTGCTTTTGTGCTATTAAGAAATTGTATTCTCTATTTTATCCTATGATATTTCCTTTACAAGTGATGTGCTTATATTTTTCTTAGAAATAAGTGGTGGAACCACTTTACCTCTCGTGCATTTCATCGTTTCAAAGTTCTCTTTGCTGCTTTCAGCCAGGACAACCGCCAAACCATATTTATCCCCATCCAAACACTGTTAAACAAAACTTGTTTCCTACCTCAAAAAATTGATGTTCACATTATCACTTTCGATAATGATCCCTTTCGTCAAACATTGGCTCCAATTATTTTTTAGGGAAGTGATGGATTGAAACTCCAATAGGGCACGGTCCAAGAGTTGAAAGTGCCACACAACGACAATCAAAAGCTCCCCGACCTCATCTTTGATTATCAATGTCGTACTGACAAACTGATCAGAGAGGGAGGCTTTATCAATGTTCACCTAAATCCAATTAAGAGGTGGGGGACACCAACCAAAAGGAGGGGTGAGTTAGCCTTGAAGGCTGGCTAGTATCCTAGTGCTTTGTATGGAAAATGAGTGGGTCAATGTAAGAGTCTAGCAAATCATGGCAGCGAAGCAACAAGACAGCACATCGTTGTTCCCAATTAGCTTTATAGGACAGTTTCTTTTGTTGAAAGATGTACATGACTCTCATGCTCTTTTTTTTTTTCATTAGAGACGATCATATTTTGTACATGCTTAGATGCATAGGCAATGTATCTCTTTTGATTATTTTCACATTGTGGGCAGTTAAAAAGTTTGGGGAGGTTGCCCGTAAGAAGCTGTCGGTCGCTGGAAGTGAAGTCCCGTCGCCCGCTTCGGAAGGACGTTTTAATTTACATATAATTTTATAATTTTAGAAAAATATAAAATCAAACTGACCTCATATTTTTTGCAGTTTAAATGAAAGGGCGCTCTACCTCAAATCTTGTATCTACCCCGAGGGATAAACACAAGACTTGAGGATGAGACTCAATCAAATAAACTAAGAAATATATGACATCCGTTTGGTCTGCGAAACCGTTTTATTTGCCGACAAGTTTACAATTAAAGTATCAAAATATAAAGTGAGATCTTCTACCTTCTTGACATCTTATTTTTCAGGTATAATGACAAATAGTTGGACCAGTTGCACCCGTGCCTCAACAATAACCTCATCTATGTGAATGCCTAGATTTGTAGAAATCATCGTCTCATTGTTTCATTCCTATTCTACTCCTTCTTCAAAGAGGTCAAAAGGATAGGAATTTTTAACAAAATCGGTCTAAGAGGTTTGAAAGGAAAATTACTCAAATTTGGAACATTTATTATGGAATTCAAAGGGGGAAGAACTAGGGGATGTCATAGATCTGGAAGCGAACCTCGGTGGCTTCCCAGTCTACCTCCCCCACCTATCCGCAAGAATAACAAATAAATAAGGATAAATTATTAGTGTTTCATCCTGTCAATTTTATTTAATTAGGGCTTATATTTGCGTGACATGGTCACACAAATCGCCTGGAAGATATGAAGGTTTACGTCGTATCGGACGACAACCTCGAAACCTAGAACGAGTTAGGACTTAAATCGTATAGCAGAGCTATACGAATGCCTAAAGAAAAGGTGGAGGATTTATGTTGCGCTAGGCAAACAACCTCGAAAACCTATGGATTGTTGTTTAATTTCTAGGAAAGGGAATGGTTTTGCTGGGGAAGACATGTTCTGCTGTTGAAGATGGCCGTGCTGCCCACCGCGCTAGCTCTAAGCTCCCCAATATGACGAGTTTAAGTTTTCTAGGGTGTCCAGTTATAGTGTCAAATCAAACGGCCTTATGGTTGTAGTCCTCTAAACATCCTATGCAAAAAGAAAACATGCTTGAAGTTATATAATATAAAGTGTGCAATGCAGGAACAAAATAATAGAATGCACGTGAAACAGTAGTAAGCAAAACAAGAGCAGTATAACATGCTATACATGAAGAACAGTAGCAGGTAGAAACAGGACAAGTGTAACATGCTTTACAGTACGGTAGCAGGTAGGAATAGGACAAGTGTAATATACTATACAGAAAGAACAACAACAGGTAACAACGGGAAAAATAAGTGCTGTAAAATGTAAAGCAAACATGTACGCCCGTGAGATCCGATGTTCCTTAAGTATAGGAAGCCTAAATGCATCGCAAAAAGCGAAGTCTGAAAGAAACGTCGTCCAGAAAACCCGAGGAAAAGCGGAAAACTCGAGAAAATAAACGAAAAAGACTCAAGTAAAAGAAAATCCTCAAAACTCCTGGGGAAATCCTGAAAGAAAGAAAATGTAACACGAGTGCCATGTCCCAAAGCTTCGATAAAACAAAAAGAAGATTCGGATGAAGGAGACAGCAAGCACTCGTATGAGACTAGGTTCAGCTGTATATTTATTCTCGAGGGTCCACGAAGGGTACTCGGTCACCCGAATGTATAGAACCCGCCACTCGTTTAGAAGGGTGTCTTGAACCTCACTTAGGGGGCGATTTCTCAGCCTAAACAAGGTGGACAACCAACTTTAAAACGTATTTTAAAATTTATGTTTTTGACAAACACACAAAATTTAAACATGCAAAGAAGAGTTATTAATTTTGTTTCATAGAAAAGTACGTTTTCGTTTGAAAATGGTTTATCAAAATTTATCTTTTTTTTTTAGAAATTTTTAGAAATTTTTGTTGTCCACGTGGCAATTTTTATTGTCTACAAGACGATTCCACTGTCAGGCATGAGACTGCCAACAATTTGAGGAGGTTCGAGCCAACTTCCGCTAGACTTATGTCGGGGGGAAAAAACGTCGGTGAAAAATACCATATTCTATTGTTCATCAAATGCTTGGATCTTGATGTTATAGGATAGGGCATCTTTCTGCTCTATCTTCGGTGTGCCTTTATCATCAACACCGTACGCCCCAAAACGACTACTTGCGACCTTGCTTGATGGTTTCACGTATAGCAAAAGGTTATACGTGGACACTTATGCATCGGGCATAAGCATCGAAAACCGAACCAAGAAGCAAGGAAATAAAAGAACAA
>NW_018164603.1:183991-289010 GCF_001263595.1 Phalaenopsis equestris | reverse complement strand
ATATATATATATATATTAAATTATATGCAATTTACTCACGCGCGGCGTTGTAACAAAATGGGTGTCCTCCTTAGGCAAAATCGACGCTCCGGACGTGCCGCTGCAGTCTGTTTTGTCATCCGGGGTCGCTCGGACGACGTCGTCGACAATCGGGTCAAAAACACGTCAAAATTCAAATTTCACAAAATTTCGATCCGCGATCGATCGCCTCAAAAGGTTTATTCGAGCCTTCGACAGGTAACAGTGCAAGCGATGCGACTTGTGGCGATCAGACGTGTCGACTCTCTGAATTGTGAAGTTTTGTGCGCGCGGGAGTGCGAATTGTGCAGAAGGCCACCTTAAGGCTCAAAAGGTCTTATATGAATCCCGTTTGGGTTTCCTCATGTTGGTTTCACCCTTCTAAGTGCTAGAAGTCGATACCACACACACGAAACTCCAAAAGGGTACAGAAGTGAGTTGAATTTCTAGAACAAGGCGGGTTCCATTTCTAAAGTTCTAAGATAGTCGAAGGGAGGTCCCTAAGGCTAGATCCTAAACCCTAAGAGGAAGACTAGACCTCACCAAAAATGAGGTCAACACACATAGAATGCAAAATGCAACCTTTCATAATAAGCAAAAAAGAGTTGACAACATTTAAACAGCAATAATCAACAATCCAAAATGCTCTTATGAGAAATGTGGTTTTGTACATCACAATTGAAGAGCTTTTTCTCAAAACAAATCCATTGACATCAAACCAAAATGCTACCGAAGCACCTAGCAACTGGCATTGCAAGTGCATGCCTTCAATGCAACTCACCGCTATCTGATGTACATCCTTATGACTAACTTTTTCATTATCACTCACTTTTCATAGTGATTAGCAATGCCCCAAACCATTGTCATGCATTCTGACCAGCATCACTTGCCAGACACGCCATTGCATGCATTCAAATAATATAAACATATGTATGCATATACACATACGAATGTGTATGTGTATATGTATGGCATGTGTACAAATGTTACTTGCATATATATATAACTGTGTGAGGGCTTAAAATTTATTCAGCATGAAAATTTTGATGCAAAACCAACATAACATAAAACATAAGAGAGGATAAATTCATGCTTACCTCAACAACCGAATTCACTTCGACGTCATTTTTCACGGGCATGCTTCTAATCAGATTTTCTTCTGATGAGAGACAAAGAACACGATTGTGATTACACAAGTTTAGAGGAAGAGGTTTCACAGAAAAGGTATTAATGAAAATATCTGATATAATGGTTGCCTCATCCTCCGACAAATTTCCATGGCAGAGCCCTTCAACATGTAGCTGCAAGTTCGGGTGATAAGGATATAAAATTAATGAGAAATAACATAAGGGTGATTCTAAAATAATTCTGGTGGGCATTCTTGACTAAAGAAAAACTCTCACTGCAATCATCTGATTCATTATATCAATATGGGCTGCCAATAAATATTTACACTATTCTTCGTGGGTAAAATTGGTATGGAATAGAAAGTACGAAAATAAGGAACTTAAAACAGCAGATGGTCAGGCACGGAATGCAGGAACCTAGAGTAGAGTCTGGAAAGGTAGGGGTGCGGTAATACTGTTCATGTTGCTGTCTGCATACCTCAGATAGAAGAATCGGAATAAATGCCTCCAAATCAGAAAGAGAGAGCTTAACAAGGCAAGCCAGCTTCTCATCTACGTCCCAGAACTTTTCCCGTAGAACCTGTAATCTCAAGTATGAAGAATGACTCAAAGGCTTCATATTGGCATTTTTTAGGGCTCTTTCCATGTTCTCTTTGACAACCTGATTACTTCAAAAATGTATGGTGATTAAACAATGAGAAATTTATTAAATATAAAAGAGACAAATTTTTTGTAGAATACCTTGAATCGATCTATTTTTGGTGAGAAAGACCAAGAGATAGTCAATATTTTAGATAAAAGGGTTGACAGCTTATCATTAAAGCCATTCAGCTTAAGCTCAAGTTTGTCGCCTATAATTGTCAATGATGCATCCAACTTGGCAACTCCAGCCTGCAAATTAATTAGAGGAGCGATTGATTAGTATAAAAACAGTATAATTCAGTTCAAACCAGTAAATAGCTAGATTAAAGTATTGTGAATTCCACGGTCCATCAAGATGCAAAATACAGATATAAATGGCACCAACTACGAATATAAACATCCTTTTCATTTTGCATGCCAATGTGAAAAAATTCAAAGCTTTGAGCCAAAAAACCATGAACAGACTGAGATGGCCATCCATCAGAGAATGCAGAAGTAAAAAAAAACATTAAATACCACAAAGTGACATTTTTGCGCATTATAAATAATTTTTCCTTCCACAGAAATCATTCGTTAAATTAAAAGGTAATGCTTGTCAGAAATAGGAAGAAACGTCTAGAATAGAAAACAAAGAAAAGCTGTAGCGGCAATTGAAACTGAAACCTCTTCCCACAAAATTAGAAGAGCAACTGCAGAGTATCACAATCCATGAAAGAGAGCTCGAATACCCAGCATTCATACGCCCTTTTAATGCCATAATCAAAATTGAATTATAAATGACCATAAAAGGGTCATTTTATAGAAGAAGCACCGACATAAAAACACTACAATGTCTCAGGTATATAGATAAATGAAAGAGCACAAATATACCATAATCCAATGAAATAAGTGAATAATTATAAAACACCTAATTCTTAGGTGAATCAGAATGCAGCTAAGAACTAGACAAAATTGTTTATCATGTTTGTTAAATTTATCAGGAAGAGCAAGTTAGCAGTCAACCGCAAGAAACCATAGAAGCTCTTGATTGTTGCATCAATTCCTTTATAGTGCAAATAGCTTGTCCAAAAAGTAAAAGTGGACTCTATTGAAGATAAAGCAAATTGTTCGATAGTTCATCAGAAAATCTTGTAATCCCCAGAATGAAGGCATACATTTGGATTAATTTTCCCAATTAATTTTGTCATTCAAGTGCCTAGGATTGTGTATCACCTCGTACACATGCAATTTTTGTATTTTGCATTCGTTTAGGGACCTACATGAATAGTTCCTGAGCAATTTGAATATTATGGATGGGTTGGAGCATTCTATTTTATGAATGGATAATGTTTGAGCGATTTTGATGACAATCGCGGCATTTTCTACTTCAAGTTGCATGATATCACATTTGTAGCTCGTTGTTTTCATTGTGCTAGATCGAATAGATAGCAGAAGGACCCACTAACAATTATTTATGTTCCGAACATATCAACAGAATGTGGGTGGCATTTGAACAATTTCAAATATGATCAAGGCAATCCAAACTTGATTTGCACAATGTCACGATCTTCACTCATCATCTTTCATCATGATTTATCAAGTTGACTGAGATAGGCCTTCTTTGATAATTTTGGAGCTCCGAACAAATCAACACAAAATGTTCTATAAAAGAGCAGCATTTAGATGATCTCAACTACAAATGACATATTTTGACTCTGATTTACATGCTTACTTTTGATGCCCATCGTTTTTATCGTGATTGATCGAGTTGAGCCATGGAATCGACATGGAGGTCAACAAATACATTCAAACACCCACCAGTCGTTTCTTTTCCAGCCTAATGTTTCTTCAACTTGTTCCTTTGTTGAATTAGCTTTTATTTACATTTACATTTCAAGAACTTTGTTATTTATCTCTTGTATTCGAGCAAACTTATGGCCAAAAGATGAGTCTTTAAGTAATTCTTTTAAGGCATATAAGAAAACAATTTTGATTCAATAAAATTTCAAATTTCCTCTTTCAAGCTTATGTATATACAAGATATGGGGTTCCTTTCAGTGCATTGCAATACAAACTCTATGGAAAGTTGTCCTTGTACTAATGCTAAGTCTTCATTATCTTTGGTGATCTCTTATTAATAGCAGAAGTACTTATTTGGATTATTTTTTATAACTAGGATTTCAGTTGCAGCATAAAATTTCAATTATCCGCCATGCAAAAATTCAAATTTGCTACTCTCGGTCCTTAGGCATCCTACATAAACAGCAATCATGAAGGAGGCATCTACTCTTTTTCTCTCTTTTTCTCTCTTCCAAAATTCGAGAAACCTTTGAGCACTAAAAGCAAAAGGAGACAGGAATGCTTCAGTTGACTTGTTACATAGGATGGAGTGGAAAATTGCACAGGTTTATGATTTTGATTTAGGAATTCACCATTGACGTATGATTATTACAAAAAAACCAGCTATGGTTTCAATTTGGAAGAGAAGCTAGTATTATAGTAGGAAAATTTTAAATCCAAGGAGCCTGATATTGCTTAATTTTCATATTATCAAGGCACTTAAATATCCAAAAAAACACTCAATTGAGAGGATAACTCCAGGTTCTTAGATAGCTATTTTGGATCTTGATAATATTTATGGAGAATACAACTCTCACATTTTAAAAATAGACCCTAACTCTTTCATGACGGGGGATTGGAGAGCTAGACCAAGAGTTGGATTGAAGACTTGAGTGAGCTCAAAGATTTAGAAGATCCTTCACCTTTACCAAACCACCTTCATCTAACAACCATCATCAGGTTGCCCACCGTCACCCATCCATCATCATCAAGGCAATACTACTCTACAATTGTCATCAGATTGTCACTGCTGTATCCATTGTTAAAGGACTATTGTCCATCCACCATTGGTTGTTCACCGATGGGTCTCTAATGCTCAACCACCATCATCAACACGTAGTTATCAATCCACCAATGGGTCACTACCCAAATATTTTCATAAAATGGCTACCGCCCATCCACCTGAATCAACCAAACATTATTCGAGACAATCGTGGTATGGAAATTATTGCTATGGGACAACATTTTGAACACTGAGACATTACTCAAGTGGAACTTATGGTTCCCTCCAACTTATAAGCCAACCACAGATATACAAACTCAAGGGCATCTTCATTGAAGGGGATAATGAGAATATTACGAAGCTTTTGCAATCCTCCATGTCTAAGGATGTTTGGCAACGACAACCACAACTTTCTTTAAACTTTGCTTTTCTCCTCAACTTAAAGCAAGTTTTATTTTTCCATATTTCTAGAGATTGTAATAGGGCCTCTCATTTTTGTGCCAAACATGACTTAGATAATTCTTTTGTTTTTATGCATATATATGATGATAGAGACCTTTCTACTATACTTGTAGATGACAGAGCTCACTTTTGTACATCATAGATGATTACTCACATAGTTTTTGTACTTTGTGATATATTAATGCAAATGCATATTTCAAGGATCAACCAAGCATCAACTATCTTGCCCTTCAGAATAATTTTGTTTTGAAGCATGTTTGCACTTTTAGTGGGCTTTACTCTATTATATGAGAGGATAGGTCATTTTTTTGTAGATGGTAGGAGCTTACATGCTTTCTTATTGTAAACTTTTTGTAATGGTTTTGATTTAGTATTGCATTACAATTTATCATCAACCATTGACCACTACTCGAACACCATCGTTGACTATCGCCGCCTGACCATTGACATCGGGCAGTCGCCACTCATCCACCACCATTAAGCTACCATCACTCAACCAGTACATCATACAATCAAGACCTGTTTAATTTTGTCAAACTGTTACTACACATCCACTAGGGCTATGAGTACTCGAAGATCGTTAATCGCTCAAAAATTAGTTCAAATTTTGGATTGAATCGAGATCAAAAAGAAATAAACAAGTCGATCTATGAGCCAAAACTTTGGATCAAAATTTTTTTAGCTGATTTCGAGCCATACATGAATCAACTTGATCTATCTCGAAGTATTTTTTAATAAAAATTATATATATATATATATATATATATTTTAGTCCTCCCTTTGCCTCTAGTTCTTCGAAAAGACCCGACTAACCGATTGGTAAGATGCGTACCATTACCCAAAGTAACCAAAGTATCGTCCATCAGATTCCTAAGCTCAAGTAGTTTTCCATTCTTCTTCTTCCTCCTGGATGTATAAACATGTCATTCCTCATCTGATCAATGGATTGTTCCAAAGGTGGTCGGACAGGTGTAGGCTATTGGACATCATGCCCATGAGCCTGAATAACATTAACATTTGTTCGACCTGATGAGGCGGTAGTGAAACAGTAGAGGTATTGCCACCTGTAATATGAGTGATAGGTTCTAGAGCAGATAGAGTCTAAATAAATCTCCCTTGCCCCCACGATAGGGGGTTCCAAAGACGGGGGAACAACGACAATGTGTGAAGACTGAATGGTTGACATATTGACTGCGAGAATAGTGACATCTTCAGGAGTATTCTTTTGATTATCAATAGTGTCAATAACTTGGGGCTGAACAAGAGAAGTTGGATTCTCTGCCTCTGGCGGAGTGCTTTGATTTTTTGGTATGAGTTGGGGGTGTAGATGGTGGCATTGAGAACATACGACAGTTCGAACAATAAGAAGGAAAAAACTCAATCACTACTTTTTGTCAATATCCATTGTGTTGTGTGCTCAATCAATTCTCCTCAGAAGCGGATAAAGTGATGTCTCTTTCAACAAGTACTCTGACTTCAGATGGGCAGGAAAGATTAAAAGTAGGAAAATCTGTTTTAAGTGGCTTACCATAAGCTGAGACAATAGTGTACAACACTTTTTGAGTGAAATAATGAAATTTCAAACCGGGGAGGCGAATCCAAACCGGAATGATTGGTGGTCCCGTCTGTGGGTCAAAATCCACAAACTATTTCAGAATCTTCATTACTCTGCTATCAATTCAGATAATTCTTCTAGCAAATAAACGCGTGTAATCCTCTTCATTATTAAGTTGAATAACAGTGTGTCTTTCATCTAAAAATTCAATTTTTCACTCCCCAACAAGATGCATAAGCTCAAATTCCTTACAAATCAGCTCCATTTTGGGATGGATATAAAATAAGCCACGAGCCAAACGAATCCACATAACTCAATTTGAGTCAACTTTTTTAAAATTCAGCCGATTTAGAGTTGGAATGGATCCAAACGACTCAAATTGAGCTAACTCTTTTTATTTCACGCTGATTAAGTCTCAAGCCTAGCTGGCTCGAAATCGAATATAATGAACTATGAGGCTAGTTCAATCCACACTTAATCCATTCAAACCTATTTCGAATCACACTTAATCCATTTTGAGTCAATTTCGAGCCGATCCCAACTCAACTCTAAATTGAATCATTAACAGCCCTACCGTCCACCACCATCAAACATCACTGCTCCTCCAAGATGTCAAATGTCATTGTTTGACCATCATTATCTAGGCATGTCCTCTATCCACTGTTGTCAAATTGTTCCAACCATATGTTGTTGCCATCTTCAAAATGATGTCACCCAAATATTGATACCTACGATGGCCACTTGACCACATTGTCTGACTATAGTCTCCCAATCAAAAATGCCAATTATGATCGTCTGACCTTCTATCACTTAACCATGGTCGTCTGGTCTCCATCAACCAACCATGATCGCCCAATAATATAGTCATATACCTAAGATTATGGATGATCGCCCAATAATATAGTCATATACCTAAGATTGCACAACTACTATCACTCATCTATGGCTGCACGATCACTTAACTATGGCTGCTCTTCTACAATCTACGAAACTTTGTCACCTGACTATGGTCACTTTACCTCCATTCAACTACTGTCGCTCAATAACCATCGCGTCATCCAACCACTGTTGCTCGACAGTTTCATCACCCATTGCCGCTTTAAGGCATATGCACGCCGTTGATAACTGACATCACCTATAAGGCCGACATATACTATCAACACACATCATCTCTTATAAGGATAATATGCACTAGCAAAACATCACCTTTAAAGCCAATGCAATCCACAAACATATGCCATTGCTTATAAATTAGATGCACGCCATCAAAGCACACATCACCTTTAAGGTTAATGCCCATTAACGACTTGCGTCATCACTTATCAGGTCATCTTTTAATAGATTGTTACACGTCGTTAACACCAACACCATCATCCAATAACCGCATCACATGTCGTCACCAATAGTATTGATATATGCAATCACCAATAAGGTCAATTTGCACGAAGATGATACAAGACTTTTTTTGTTCTCTTAACTACTCCACAAAAAAGAACAACAAAACAACACCACAAACAATATCTTGAAAATAACTCTAAAATTTCTAAATTTTTCCAATTTCTATCAAAGAATTCATTCTACCAAATTCATGTTTACTATAAGGTATCAAACCCATCCCCAATTATGGGAAAAAGCATCAATTGTCATTTATGACATAGATTGATAAAATCATTTCAAATAAGCTAAAACTTGGTGCTTTTTCTCCTATTTGATTTTCTATTTAAAAACTTCAGTATCTACTATTAAAACATTTCTTTTTCTTTTATGTGTGCTTGATCTTTATATAAAGCTAAGACATTAATATGTTACAAAATCATCATAATTTTTCTTGCAAACAACATAGATCATATTTTATTACTAATTTATATTTGGACATATTAATTATAAAACCTTTGATGCCGCTATAAACTATAAAAGTAGCATGAACAATAGTCAATTTAAATGGCATCGCTAAAAATTCATAAGTCACATCTACATTGAAATATAATCATATATACATCATAGTTTTTAAATTCAACTAATGAAAATCAAATCGGAAGGTCAATTCGAAAAGACATGGAAGAATCTTGTTGTTGGTCAAATAAATTATCTTTACAAGATAAACGATACTAATATTTTTGGCCATCATATTAAACTTTTTATAGTAGATGCAAAGGCCCATGATTTCATCTTTTTTTCCCATACTCAAGATTGGTGTTCTCTAAAATAAAACATTTGGCATGATGAATATTATGTCCAACAATTCATAACGTAACTTTAAGCACTGGAGTTCAACAGTTTTCATTCGATGAGATGAGAATTAAGAATCGATTGTGTTCCAACTGAAGTGAGACATGATTGGCGCACTGTCAGGAGTTGAGACCACTCCAGATCACATTCATCTAGAAGGTATTATAATCTATAAAGATTTCAAAGAGATTTTTGGTGAATTTGTATGAAGATTGATGTTAAAAAATGTCTAGACAAGTTTTTGACATACCAAATACTCAAGCATGAATGCCAAATACCAAATTGATCATTACATCCTCTTAATATTTATAAATAAAAGCGGAAAGAAAGTGCAATCAATTTCCTAATTAGCATATGTGCATTGAAAAAAAAGTCATTATGCAATTTGGACAATGGTTGACAAAGTAACTAAAACAATTTATTTCTATCAATCAAGTACAAATACCTAGTAAAAATGGTAGCAATGATCGATGAGGAAAATATTATTCAATCATGTGTTATGCTAATCATTATCGTCTATGATTAAGATGTAAGATTTACTTCTAGTATATGGAAAAAACAACAGATTTTTGGTATAGGAATAGGCTTCAACATTATATTTCAACCGTCGACAAATAGTTAGAGCATACCATCCAAATTTTGGAAAATTATTTGAAGCTTATATTCTTCAAATTAGAGGTAAATGACAGGATTATATTCCATTAGTAAAGTTTGCTACAAATAATAATTTCAAGTAATGTCAATATGCCATCGCATGAGACTCCTTATGACAGAAAAGGCAAATGATTCCTGTGTTGGTTTGAAGTTAGCAAAGGTAAACTCATGATACCTTAACTAGTTGGTAAAACTACTAGAAAAATTCATTTAATTTGAGAACTTCATTAATCCAGAAGCATAAAAAAATATACATTAAGTTTAAACACTAAGGTGTGATGTTGTCTTTTTCAAAGTTTCACCAAAGCATGTATTTACTAGCTTGAAATTATTGACCTAGCCCATGGCCTTCTTTAAAATCTCATGCTTGATGCTGCATTCGCTCATGATTCAAGGAGAATTACACTGGAGAATCATACTCAATCAATTTTTTTTCCTCCCAAGCTACAAAACCTCCATTGCCTTAAGGCGATCGCAAAGCCTCTTTTTCCCCCAGCTAACCACAGTTCCCTTTCTCTCTCAATTTATAATCCTCGTCTTGCTCCTCAACAAAGAGCATTCACAGCCAACTACCTAAAGGTTATTATTGGGCTTTGTTCTTCATTTTCACTCAAACTTTTGATTTTTCTTGCCACTTTGTGTATGTATATTAAATAACTTAGTCCTAATTTTTTGATATTCAGCAGATCATTGATTATACATTTCACATTTGGTTATTGCTTAGTATATTTCTGAAATTTATATTTAATATTATACCAGAATACCATATGTAGTACATAACTTGACACAATTAATTGTCATATTAATTATTTTAACAATTAAATGATTAAATATGGTAGCATGAACCATTACCGTGCCCATTTACTTAGCTGAATGTAATAAATCGTGCTCATACAAATCATGTTTTATTATTAAATTATCATTACCCAGATTAATTACAGAATCTTCAAGAACTATGCAATTTCTTCCACGCCAGATGTAATGACGATGGTAGTCAAATTTGCTTGTGTAAAGGCTATAGTTGATCAAAATGAATTTCAATATGTTCTTGCCATCCAGCGCCACCACAACTTCCTTACTTGGCACAAACAATGCCTATTTTTTTATTTACCAACACCAGACCCCCAAAAAAAATCTCCTTTCCACAACAAAGTCCTAATCCCTCTCTAACCAAACCCTTGGATAGAAGTGAACTGGTATGACTATGGAGCATCTCAGATAACATGAAATAGCACCCCAGGCGAACACATGCGACATATTCCCCCGTCTCGCTCTTGTAGTGGGAAATTTCTTGCATTTTTTGCTGCTCCAGCTCTTGTGGCCCCTGATTTTATATTACTAGGAAGAGAATTAGGGTTGTTCTATTTGAGAACTATTTATAGGTTGTTATTTTCTAGTTTTGAGTCTTTTGTTCTAGTTTATGGTAACTAGAGATTTTTCTTCCTAGTTTTCTCCTATTTAAAGAGTTGTAGCCAATTTTTATACGAATGGTAAATTTGTATCTTGCAGAGAAGATAGTCTCCATCATCCGTACCTCATCATTTTTCTATTCGTCTCATTGTTTTTAGACTGAATAGTAGCCGAACAGCTTCATCCTTCTTCCAAACTTCATTGATTTTGCATATTCTCTTTCTCTTGCCACTTCACAACCTCTCACAACTAAATCCGATCCCTAGACAAATTTTAGGAACCCTAGAATGGTGCCTTTTCATATTAGACCAAAAAATCCTAAATTTTTTTAGAGAGTTCTCTGCCATGTTCATAAACCTAAAATCCACATAACCTAAACTTTCACTAAATGAATACCCTAACGATCTCTACCTCAATCCCAAGCCCTGATCCTAAACATTCAAGTGTTAACCTTTCTATTTCCACTAAAAATCCATCCCACCACCTATAAGATAAACCTAAACCCTCTTGTCAACTTTTGAATAGCAATTCAACATCCGTCAAAACCTTAAGTGAGGAGCAAGTCACTATTTTGTAATGGAGAAACCTTCAATGAAGTGTTCAGAAGCTTATCATAGCGAAAATGCGATGGGAAGTCCTCCAATTGCAAGTAATGCTCGTTAATTTTGAAGGAGACTATACCGAGGAATCACCCACAACAACAATGAGCATCCAAACGGAGGAGAAAAAGAAAACACTTTCACCAAGAATTTTAAAGTGACGAAGGGTTGATGTCATGTCAATTTAGCATTAACTATAAGAGGAAATTTAAGAGATTTTGGATGAGTTTAGTAAATGGCTTGAGATAATGAAACTAATTTACGAGTACAAGAATGTTCCACCTAACAAAAGAGGAAGGCTATCCACCATTAGTTAAGAAGAGTGCTTCCTTATAGTGAAAAAACTTTAACTGTCTATGCCAGCATGAGGAAAAAAAACAAAATCACGACTTGGTCCAAAATGAAAATGGAGATATAGTTCAAAAACTCACCAATAAATTACAAATAAAACAAAATCTTGAGATTTCACAATTTATAGAAAAAAGACCTCTCAGTAGAGTACACTAATGTTAAATGGTGAGCTAGTGGAATTCAAGAATAACACCATAACCTGATATCATAGATGTTTGAGACCGTCCAATCACAATGTGATGCAATTGCAGCTAGGAGTGTAAATAAGCAGAACACGAGCGAGATTGGGCTCAGCTCGTGTTCAACTCGTTAAAAAATACCACTGTTCATGTTCAACTCGTTTAAATTTTGAACACAAAAAATTTGTTCGCGTTCTGCTCATTTGCTTATTGAGCCGAAAACGAGCTGTTCGCAAACAAAAAAACATTTCGACAACCCTATTCATGCATGCAACCATTAAGGGTGTAAACGAGCTGAGCTTGAGCGAGTTCAGACTCGACATGTTAAAAAATATCATTGTTCATGTTCGGCTCGTTCATATATCAAGCTCAAAAAATTTATTTGTATTTGGCTCGCTTGCTTATCGAGCGGAACACGAGCTATTCCCGAAAAATAAGCTATTTTGACAACCCTAATCACATAGTCGTAGGATGTTAAGGGTAGGGCAAGATTTAAATCTTGTTATTTATATTAAAATATTTATTTAAATAGAATTTAATATATTTTTATTCGATTTGTAATTAGTAATTTTAATTGATAATAATCTTTGTAGCGTTGTTATATGACATTAAATAGGACGCAATGGAGAAAAAGGATTCATGTAGCTCATCCCACTTAGTGGGATAAAGGTTTTGTCATTTTTGTTGTTGTATAAAACTTTGTAGCGTTGAAGTCAATTAAATTATTTAACAATGATACTCATTATATATATATATATATACATATATATATATATATATATAATTATTTCGAACCAAAAGGAGTAGAACATAGAAGAATAAAACCTTATTCATCTTTGGCTCGTTCATATATCGAGCGCAAAAAAATTAATTGTGTTCGGCTCGTTTGCTTAGAGAACGAAACGAGTAGGAGCAATTTAACGAATTAAACACGAGTTGTTTGTAGACAAGGAACCGTTTCGACAACCCAAGTTGCAGCCCTACTGGATATTAGAAGGTATTAGACCTTAACCCTTAAAGCACATAAACAACACAGTAGTATCAAGTCGACACTACCCTTCAAATAAGGATCAACCATTGGATCAAGCAATAGTACACCAACCAGAATGCCCAAACCTATCCCTCGTGAGGAGAAGCCAACACATGAAGAAAAGATGACTGATCACACTAACACCCATAAAATATTTCAATTATGATGGACACAAGCACATTGCATCAAACTACACGAACAAGAAATTGATTTCTTTTATTAAGGTGTAATGGAGAAGGCACATAGTGATACCTAAGGGAAGAGGAGATAAGAGAGTACCAATTACTTGCAGATATTGGTGAGACATTTGTGGTTCGACGAGTTTTTCAAAGTAAGCCTAAGAGAGATCGGCAACGACTTAGACAAAAGATCTTTTGTCCATGTTGCACTGTCAAAGGGAGAAGTGTGATCTCATTATAAATGGATGCAATTGTGAGATATAATATAAGCATTCATAATCATATTCCCTTATTTGGTTGAAAAAAGAAAATGCAATTAGTATTGATAAGAGACCTCTGATAAAATTTTCAATTGAATATAAGTTGTAAGATCACGAGTGGCATGAATCTTGCCTATGGATATGTCACATTCATTTGGGCCAACCATGAAAATGAGATAGAAGTACGCTTCATGATAATCACAAAAAATATATACTAATTATCAAGCACGACAAGTGCTATTGTATTTGTCATTGAAGTAACAATGATGCATACTCTGATAAAGACAAAAAATACACTTCCTCGTTATATATTTTAATAGGCTATAAGAGAGATCTCAATAGAACTAACATTAGTGACACTATAAGAAATGATACAACGGAGCCAGTACCTGAGAGTGTGATTCTGATAAAACTTTCAGAATGTGTTGATTGATAGCCTACCACTTAAATTACCACCCTTCTGAGAGATTCAAAATATTATAGGCCTCATTTCAAAATCAGTGCTTCTCAACTGATAAGCCTATAAGATGCAATCAACTGAGTACAAGCTGTAGAAGTAAATAACAAACTTGATGACTAGACGATTGGTGCATCAGAGTACAAGCCCATGCGTAATTCTAACTCTGATTCTATCAGAGGATGATGGTTCTTAATACGTGTATAGATAAAAATGTCGTGAACAAAATTACATTAAATACTGATTTTCAATTTTGGGAACGAACAATTGGTTTGATCAATTACATGGAGCAAGTTTCTTCCTTAAGGTTGATTTACGCATTTGTTATCAGCAGACCAGGAAGAGACCAGGAGATAGTGAAAAATAACAATTAAAACAAAAGATGGATTGTATGAGTGAATGTCCATGCTATTTGGCTTGTACGATGCTACGAATACCATTATGAGGTTGATGAACCATATCTTCCAAGCTTTTATTAAAATGTTTATGGTCATAAATTTTGATAATATTCTGGTATATAGTCGTTAAGACGATCAACACTTACATCATCAACAATAGGTGTTTGAAGTTCTCTGAACACAGAAATTGCACAATCATCTAAAGAAGTATTATTTTATTACGCCACAGACATGCTTTCAAGGGTGTATTTTCTTGCTGCCTGTATTGAGATGAACCTAGTGAAGATCGATGTTATTGTGTCCCGAACAAGGCTGCCATTTACTCCGATTTTCCAATTTCATGGACTGGCTTTCTTTATAGCAGATTTATTAGGAATTATAACTCAAACATGAAACCTTTTATGAAGTTTCTAAAATCAAATAGATTTTCTTGGACAAATAAGGAACAAACTTGTTTTGATGTTATAAAACAAAATGTTACTCAGATCCTTATTTAGCATTACCATATTGCAATCAAATGTTCATGAAAGTAAGCCTCAAATTTGAGAAATTAAGCGGATAACCTATTAATTTATTCAGTAAAAAATAAATGATTCTAAGGGAAAGTTTTATACCTATGATAAGAAAGTTTGTCATTATGAAAGCCTTCAATCACTGGAGTCATTATCTGATGGCAAACAACTTTACTCTCTATACTGACCCCGAGGTCTAAGATGCTTAAATAGCCATAGAATGCTAAAGGACAACACATAATATAACTGAAACTTTTCTTTTCATTCCATTTTTTGCTCAAGTACAACGTATGGAGTCATAACAAAATAGAAAATGCACAAAATCTTTGTCACTTGTTGATCACTACTATACAATCAAGGTTAGTTGATATGTCATTAATAAGAATTTTCAAGAGACTTAGGGTCTATTTGAGGCAGTTGTTGATTATTTATAATCGGCTGATAAGTAGATTATTCTAATAATCTGATAATCTGTAGAATATCAGAATAAGCTGGCTTGCTGTTTGAGACAGTTTATTCAGAATAGCTTACTGAGAGCTGTTGTTAGATAAATGACCATTTTACCCCTGTTTAGTTGAGTTGTTTGCAACAAAGCTGTATAGATAAAACAGATGTCTCGAACTATTACAGTTTAGTTACAAAAATTAAAATACAATGCTCACAATTTTGTGAGTATAAGAATTTTCAAGAGACATAGGGTCTGTTTGAGGCAGCTGTTGATTATTTATAATCAACTGATAAGCAGATTATTCTAATAATCTGATAATCTGCAGATTATCAGAATAAGCTGACTTGCTGTTTGAGACAGTTTATTCAGAATAGCTTACTGGGAGTTGTTGTGGATAAATGACAATTTTACCCCTGTTTGGTTGAGCTGTTTGCAACAGAACTGTATATGGACAATAATAAATAAAACAGATGTCTCGAACTATTACAGTTTAGTTACAAAAATTAAAATACAATGCTCACAATTTCGTGAGTAAAAAAAAAGAAATATAATTACAATTAAGAGTAAACAAATTAAAATGTTCAATTTAAAACTCTGACGTCGTCTGTCCTCAGTGGCACTGTCCTCTTGGGAAACCATCGTACCACGATCACAGTCGACATAGGAGTATGTCGGAATGTCGGCCCAACGAAAGAAATCACATCATGTTAAAACACCCATCTGACAACTGTAGAACTGTCTCCCACTGCTATGAAGCTGGCGTGACGTGAGTAAGGGAGCTGGTAGTTCGCAGTAACACAACACAACTCGGGAGGTCCCTGAAATCCTAGAGTTCATGTTGCTACTGAGATAAAACAACCAAAAAGGATCATTTGTCATATCATAAAAATAAATTAAGCTTTATATATGAGAACCGAAATAAAGGAAAATCGGTTCGAACGAAATACGCATTTAAAAAAAAAGTGACAGTGCGGTCTCAGACTAGTAACTACTCCAACCTACGTGTCTGTCACAGAATGGCGACAGTGGGCCTTCAAAAAAATGAGTTCTTGGTTGCCTTTAACCCACAAGGACGATCATCCTGTGCCAGATGTGTATATCACCAAAAAAAGACCATCAGATAAATCCTCATAAGCGGATGCACCAAAAACAATGAAGGATATCGGTTGCATTCTTTAGGAATACACATTCAACACAAGATAAGAACACTAAATCGGCCATCTCACTTGAGTTGAATGCATGTTTTCCAGTCGTGACAACCACCTTAAACATAATGTCGAGTTTTTCTTCGAACTCCGGCTCAATTCCGCACTGCCTATATTTCTTGGCGGTTGGCATGGCCTGTATCATTATATGGAAAGAGAGGGGTTTAGTCAATAACCAAAAAATACAAGAATCAAAATGAGAGTGCAGTTATTACCTTCAATTTCTCAATCCATCATTCATTCAGAGCATCGATAGTTCAGTTAACAGGATCCCAACTCAGCCCGATGGATCCACTTTTCAGCTCCTTCCAAATTTTCCACTCTTTCAATTGATCACATTTATTTTTAAATTTGAGCTGCTGTAATCCCTTCCCGTCAATTCTTTGAATTTTTTTTGTAATATTTTGCCGATCTTCCTTGTTGAACTACGTGATTGGTCTATTTCCGATTTCATTTTTTATAATATAGAGATTGCAGAAAATATTTGTAACTTCTTTATCCCAAATAGCTGACGGTCCACCTTCATTCGTCTTAGCCATGTTGGAACTAGAGGAGGAATTTATGGTTAAACAGAGTAACTCAACATGTAATATCGTGTTAAAACATTGTACAATAAAACCAAAGTGGGGCAAAAAGGTTCTTATCCACTAATAATACAATCAACAATAATAAAAACAAAACACTTTTTATTTCTGTAAAGAACAATTTAAAAAGGGTAGTAGGGCTATAGCTGTTACTGTCAAACTAACATTTAAAAAAGCTGCTCCAATATTCCAAAAAACTAGCATAAACTCCAATATTCCAAGACCTGCATAATCCTCAAAACCAAAACCTATTCCAAAGAACCATCCGAGCCAAGAGAACGATCCAGACATCCAAACCAACCACAAGAAACTAGCGGCCCCCTTAAAACAAGCAGGTGAAGTAAAAATAGCAAAATTACGACCCATAATGGAGGGCCAAAAAGTAACCTGCATCAAAAAGATGCAGCATATATGTATATCCTCGAATGGAGAAAAAGCTCCTTACAGCAATTGTTTCAAAATAGCACATCAAACCAATGTAGATAACACAGTGTTAGAGAAAAGCCAAAGCTGCTTGAAAATATAAGAGAATACAGGCAAAACTGCTCGATAAAATCAAAGCATTTTGGGAAACCTGCGCAACTCAAGAAAGCTGGAAGAAGCTTGTATAAAGCATCTATGAAATATATCCAGAACTCCAATCCAGCAATATGTAAAGGCCCATAAATCCGTCCAACGCATGCAAACACATGCTCCTAGATAAGCATAAATGAGCAACTAAAGAAACGAAATAATAGAGAATAGAGGGCAGAGTGTAGCAACCATTTGCACTGTTAGATTCAGCATCAAAGTAAGCCCCATTCCAGTTAACAGGGGGTGCCCAGGGTGCATATACAAGGGGGTGCATGGCTTTACAAGCCAGTGAACAGGAGAGTTACCGTCCAAAAATATGAAACTCATTTGCACTGTTAGATTCAGCATCAAAGGAACCCAAAAAACCCCATAGAAATGTACCAAACAACATTACCAAGCTTTCCCCACTATATATTGCAAAGCACAAGGACAATATAAGAGCAGAAATAAAACTATATGTAAATGCCCCAAGCATTATAAACAAGTAAAATATAAGAGCTTTCATTACTGACCTCCCAAGCATTATAAACAATTCCGCATATATGCAATATCTCTGACAAGTATGTAAATGCCCCACTATAGATAGCTACAATTCCGCATAAATGGATCTAGACAGCATTCAAAGCATTCAAATAATGCCCAATGCCCCATTCCAAAGATAGCTTGCAACTCATCTCAACACCTGCCATATACATAGGACTCCAAGGCCAACAAATTCCCCATTATACAACTAAAGAGCTTTTTCAAAGAATTGTGTGTTTTGTATGTAAATGCCCCATTATAGAGTGGTATGTATGTAAATCCCCATTATATTTTCTTGTCACAGTGAATAGGATTTGAATAGGAAATGAAGTGGCAAGTACGTAAATCCCCCTTATATTTCTCTCTAAAAATCACAAGAATTGAAAATATTCCCATGCATTCCAATCCGAAAATAGATCACAAGCATTCCAAAATTCCAATATTGCAATTCCAACATTTCGAACCATGAAATTTTATCATAGGAATAGGAATAAGAAAGTAGTTACTTCAAAATTCATTAATTTTGTTTAGCCCTTTCTTCTTTCAATAGGAAAAGTAAATATTCACAAAATAATATAACAGTTGAAGTGTGATCATCCAAATGTATGAGCAGTAGTTACTGCAACTTTATCAAGCAAAATATTGAAAAGTTATGTTCAGATCACTCATCCAAACCGTCAGAAGGTAAAATATAAAAAACCACCCATTCAAAAATTTAGATCTAGCATCCAACATTCCGTAAAAACTGCATCTAACCTCCAAAACATGCAATGATGCATCCAAACAAAAATGCAACAAGGCACAAGTGAAGGGTCGAAAGCATACCTCATTTGAGGCGGGAAAATAGGGTTTCGTTAGGAGGGGTACGACAAGGGAGAGCACATGTTGGAATGTTACCTAATTTGTGTCGAACGCCGAGAGGAAGAAGAAGCTGAGTGTGAGGGTGAGGACGAGGGGAGCAGAGAGGGGCACGGGAGGAATTTCTTCAACCTAACACACGAAGCTAACGCCGGACGCAGCAAGGTCCCAGCTTGCGAATCTATTAACATTATTTTCCAACTGTGTCGGAGTGGCACAAAAAAGTTGGTGTGAACGTGTTTTCCAAACACGACAGCGGCGTTTTCATACCGCTACCGCGCCCAATAAGCTACCCCAAACGCGCCCTTAGACTCATTGTCAGGATACATCGTATAAGCAGTATTACAAACTCAATGGATATTGATTCTTCCAGAATAAACTATACATTCCTTGAGGTTCACTCCGAGAGCATGTTACAAATAGAAAGATAACAAAACATTTTGGTAGAGATAAGAATTTCCTAAGTGAAAAAATTTACTGACCCAATTTGGTACAAGATGTGAAGAAACATGTCAATCAATGCATATTATATCCTTGACTAAAACTCGAGGATAGAATACAACCCTATACACGCCCCTTCCCATTACAAAAGGCACCATAATTCGACATAAGCATGGATTTTATGGTGAGCTTGCACGGGCGCAGTAAAGTAAGGATTATGTTATGATACCAGTAAACCGTTCATGAAGATACATTTATTTCTTACTACAAGACCACCGGCACATCACATAGTGCAGTCCTATACTTTGGGGAGAGTTTGTCTTCATGACATACCCTAGACCATCTTTATGAATAGAAATGTGAAATTTCTAAACCATTTTTAGAATGGGGGCATAAAATTTTAGTTCAATTCAATAGCTCACCCAAAGAAAAAATTGGAAAATACTGGTTGTAAATCAAAATTAGGGAAATCTGACCAAGTGTTTGTTGAGAAAGAACATCAAATAGCGGGATTCATTCTTTCGCAAGTTGAGTTTACCTACAACTAATCCACTAGTCAATCCATAAGTCACAACATATTTGAGATTGCATATGACCAAAATTCTCTTAACTCCATTGAAGTTGGTGCTAATGCTTACAACTACCACGGATGTAGAGGTTAGAATTAGAGAGATTCACGCCTCATATGAGCAAGTGATGACAGAAATTGCAAAGTAAAATGCTAAATATTAGAAGCAAGTAAACAAGTTTAGGAAAACCCAAGTCTTTAGAGAAAATGACTAAGCATAGATTAGATTGAAAGGGTCTATGGATTTAATAAAAAACTAAACCAAAATCAGATGGTTTATTTAGAGTCATCAAGAAGATTAATGATTGCTTATAAAACTGATTTGTCCGAGGATTATAATATTTCTGTCATGTTCAATATTAATGAAATGTCATGATACTAAGACACTTCTAGTGATTGAATCGCGCCCCAATCAAACGTGGGAAAAAGAATCCCACATACTGCTACTGTAGCGAGAAATTTCTAGTTGTTTTGGCTATTCAGGTCTTGTGGGCTCTTAATTTTATATTACTAGAAAATAAAATTAGGGTATTTTATTTGAAAACAATTTATATGTTGTTATTTTCTGATTTACAAATTATTTTTTTTTATGTTATTTGGAAAAATTTCTCCCTGTTTTTGGTCTATTTGGATAGATGTAACTTAATTTTCTTCAAGTAGTGAATTTATATCTTGAAGATAATAGGTAGTGGAGCTTCCCTATCATCCGTAGCTCAGTGTTATGTTGTTTGCCTCTCTGTTTTCAAATTGGACAGCCGCCAAACTGCTTCAGCCTCCTTCCAAACTCCATTGATTTCGTATGTTCACTTCCTCTTACCACTTCACAACTTCTGCCCACAAAGTCCGATTCTTAAACACCTTAAAATTTTAGAACGGTGTCAAAGCACACTGTTCCTCCAACAGATATGACAGTTGTCCATGTATCTTCCTGAATTCCTAGTGTTCTCTACGCCACACTAAGTTTCCAGCCATACAACCGAATGACCAATTTTTAGCAAATTATACCTGCAATTTGTATTGTACCTTGGTTCCAGCATGATACGGCTTTTTTTAGTACTACTGCAATTGGCTCACTAACTTCAGAATATACTAGAAGTGGAGAGGAATCTTTTGCTTATATGGACCTTTAAATCCATATTTTCTGCAAAAGGTGAAACATTTTGGTAGTTATTTACCAATATTTTAACATTAAAAGCTAGTAAATGCACTCCAAAATGCTATATAAACCTGTAGCATAAGTTAATAATAATAAATACCAATCGCGCAATACATTATTATAAAATGGATTTTAATAATCATTAATCAAGAAATCAAAAATCTATTTATTTCTTGAGCATGCACTTGAAAAAATAAAAACTATCATGATTAAAGCCACTGAAATTTCTGCAGCATTAGTCCAAACAAAAAGTAAGAATACTCTATCAGTAAAATTGCAGGAAGATGAAAAGTAGCTACGGACTAGCAAGAAATCCAATAAATTACCTGGTATATTATCTCATTTAGCTCATCTTTAAGAAGACTTACAAACAGTTCTGTTAATACGCAAGTCCTTAGACTGCTATAACCATCCTTCAGAGTAATCAAGAAATAAGCATTTACCCTAGGAACATTGAAAGTCAGGTCAATTTTGTGCCATAATTTTATAAACGGGTTGTCGATGATGCATTTTGGATAATTTTTATCAATTGAATTATGCAATATTTTTGCATTGCGAAGAGAGAAGTCCTCAGGAATAAACTCATTCTTCAAAGGTAAGTGCAGAGATGGATCTATTTGGGGAGGATCGCCCCAAATTTCAAGAATGGATGAGGGGATGTCTTCCTCGACATATGATGTTCCAAACCATGGTTCACATAGGCCGCCTGAGATTCAAAAACATATGCATCAGCATTCACTAGAACCATAACTTCACCAATAAGTGAGATATTAACAAAAAAAAAAAAAAAAAAAAAAAAAAAAAACGTATACTACACACATGAATCGGCTAATCAAATTTGAAAATGTAGTAATGATCATAGGAAAACAAGGAATGGTAGGGTCAATTGACTTATTATGGCAACAACATGACGTTCGATTCAAAAATTTGTCCACTTGAAACATTCTTCAGAAGAATTAAACGAGAACAATAAGCATAACTCAAGAATCACGCATAACATCATTCTTGCTAAGCATTACAAAGAAAAGATTTAAATTTTTTACTTATGTGATACGTCATTCTTTGGCAAATAAATCCAAATTTAATGTCCAACTTGAAACATAACATAAAAAATAACAAAATACGATGATAATAATTTGTTAGATTGCTATTCTCCATAACACTTCACAGTTTGACTTATTGCAAAGTAAACCAATAAAGACACATCTGCTGGCAAGGGTCAGAAGGACACCTACCAGCAACAGCCATTCAATTAAGGAAAAGTTTTCTAAAAGATAGGTTCTCTGAATCAAGCTGTATTGGTTATTTGAAATGTGGCAGGTTGGATGTGATGAAGATAAGTGTCTAAATCTTCAAATTGTGGAGAGATGTATCAAAATGTTAACAGAGAAAGCAAACATAAATTTTCTGCAGGTCTCCCGAAAGGAAAGAGGTCTTTGCTTCTTGAATATTTCAACTTACTCTGACATTCTCACTTTTCCACTTCTGATCTTTTACTGCTACACTTTCAACTCTCCCACACCATTGTGGTTTTTTTTTCATCTGTATCCTCCACTAATTTTCTATTACACTTTAGGCCCTCTTAATCCACAACTTCTTATACCCAATCTATAAAATGTACTCAAAGAAGAACTATCATTTTTAGAGAAAAATGAGGGCAAAGGGAAAAAATAAGTGGTTTGTAGGATTAGTAAGAGCTTCAATAGTTTTTATGAGATTTAATTTTCTTCATTTTCCTGTAATTTTTTAGGGGTTATGGTAAGTTTTACGACTTTGAGACCAACTTTTAGGCCTTATTTAATTTAAATCAAGTCATAGAGGACCACTAACGTGGTAAAATATTAGGAAAACAAAAAGGATCTGTATTGTCCGGAAAATGCCACCTTACCGAACCAGGATAAATCGTCTTCGGAGTCGCACAAACAAAGATTCCCCCTTTTGGTAGACCACCTTGCTCCAGTTGGTCGTCCCCCTCAGGTCGGACACCAAACTCCTCGAGTCGGCCATCTGCTGCGCAGATCGACCACCTAACTCAGCGAGTTGGCCACCGGCTCTTCAGATCAGCCACCCAGCCCCTCGGGTCGGCCTCCTTGGGTTGGCCTCCATGGGTTGGCCACCCAGCTCCAGCCAGCCACCCAATCATCGATGTACTCTAATGCTTTAGAATGATAAAAAGACCAAAATACCTTGTACTGCACTCCTTAAAGCAAGGGCACTTTTCAAATATTATGTTTCTCTATTATCCTCTTTTGTAAATAGAGGACCCTTGGCAGGTGTAAAAGGTCGAAGTCTCTCTCTCTCTCAACCCCCATGTAAAAGGGAACTCTTCCGTTCATCCTACTTATAAACTTTGGGTTGTGTGGAATAAAAAGATGCAAAAGAGTCCAGGAATACCGCTCTTTGCCCCCCCCCCCCCCCCTCTCTCTCTCTCTCTCTCTCTCTCTCTCTCTCTCTCTCTCTCTCTCTTTCTCTCATTATCTTTCAGCTTTTCTCGGATTCAGCGCTCTATTCCTTGGGCACAAGCCAAAGAATAGGTTTGGGTTCAACAGGATCAAAATTCTCTTTCAGATTTGTTTTCTACACCATCCAAAACCGTTATCCCCCAAGCTACATCTTCTTCTTTCCAACTAATTCATTTAACCTATTGTATCCTCTAACAAATATTTGCTCCGTCACATATGCAACCACATTTTAATAGGATTATTTTTTTCATGTTCTCGCATTGGGGGTCATGCAAATAATTTCCGAGACATAGATAGTTATTTATGGTTTTCTCCATATTTGTATTTTATTGGCTTCTAGGGAAATTTTTGCACTGTAGCATAATGTAGATTCTCTATTTAAGAACTATACAAGTTTATTTTTCCATGGTCAATAAAACACTGAGAGATGTGAACCCTTCATTGATCTTCACATTATTATCTACACATTTATTTTAAAGAAAAATTTACATATGTAGAACACAATTTATACATATTTACGCTCACACCTAACATAGGTAGTACTTTAAACCTATGCATGAAAAGATGTATTCTACCTTAAAAATTGGTAAGTGTTATTTTTTATTTGATATTAAAGATTTTAGCACTGTGTAAATATGAAAGTTTAGGTGTGAAATACATAAATGCATGAGAATTATGTATTTAAATGTAAATACCCCTATTATTGAGAAGTATTTACATACATACACACAATTTGTATGTATTTACATATTTAACACCTAAATTTTCATATTTACACATATAGCACAATTTTTTAATATCACATCAAAAATAGCACTATTACGTAATTTTAAAAGTGAAAAACACCATTTCATGCATTGGTTTTTGACACCTAAGTTATAAATGTAATATGAAAGCTTAGGTGCTATCTATGTAAATACAAGAGAATTGTGCGGTATATATGTAAATTTTCCTATTTTTAATAGAAAAGTTAGCTGAGAAGTTTCTACCACCTCAAAGAATTCAATGATCAAGAAAGCTACACACAAGCTTTCATGTAATCTTTACATTATAAAACCTATAAATCCAATAAAAAAGAACATGACTCAAACAATTACAACTTGACCATCCTTCCTTTGCTATTCTCCAAACAATCTTCCATGAATATTAAAAAAAAATAAAGAGAAACGGGCCAAAAAAGGTCCATTAAAAAAGTTATGGGGCTATTTTAGTTACAAATAATAAATATGTTCAATTTAGTCCTTTGACTCTTCAATAGGATCCAAAGTAGTTTCTCTATTGGACTATTTGGGAACATATTTGAGAATTTTAAAGACTAATTTGGATCAAATTTGAAAATTCAAGGGACAACATTGAACAGATTAGACAGTTTGGAGCTAAAATACTTTATAAACAAGCCAGATAAATTTTGAACTTTCTCAAAAATTAATATTATAAAATCTCATTGTGATGCTTATGAGTTAGACAAACACAAAGGTATTAATTTTCTAATAATTGACCCAAGAACCTAACAAACTTCTTTTTCCCGCATTCATAGTGACAATTAGGGCTATGCTCTGCATCAAATATTTTTGGGGCTAAGTAATTTCTGTACTTTATTGATGATGACGCCCAAGTGTAATGGATCTTTTGACAAAAAATGAAGAAGTGATAGATCATTCTCACCATTTTTAATATAATAAAAATCAAATTGATAGTAAAATAAAAACAAAGGATCTAACAATGTCAAAAAATTTCTATCATTCACTCTCTTAATAATTGTAATTAAAAATAATAATACAAAAAGTCATCTAATATGCATAAACCACCACAAAATGAGTTAATTGAACAAAAGTAAAGCCATCTGCTTGTGATACTGAGAAAGTTGTCTTATTGACAAACATCATAAACTGGTTCATAATAAAAGTCATTAGGTTAATGATTCTCGCATGATTCCTACACCAATACTTTACTTGAATACCTTAAAAAACATTTCTCCCAAGAAATTTGAGAGTATTTTTTTTTATAAATACACATCTCTATTTCAGAAACAGCCACTCTTACAAAAACTTGCACCAAACCCACCTTTCAGCTCAGCAATTACAAGTCTCTACAAGAAATGAAAATGCATCTCAATCTACACAATTCCAATTAACTAAATCAATCTCTATTACTAGATCTACTGAGGGAATCATTGAGCCTATATATAAAAGTAGAACTTACACTGAACATCGCTACTATTATCTCTCATACTCATCAATTCTTCATTCCAGTCTACATATTATTTTTATACTTAAATTATCTCTAAGACTTTAAATAATGTGAGTTGAAATAATAATATGAAAGAAAAAATGAAAACTCATAAAAAATGGAAATTAGGATGCTATTAAAAGGAAAGAAACCAATAAGATGCAAACAGATCTTTATTGAATTTGATAGCTCAGTGTAAACATATAAAGAAAAACTAGAGACTAAAGGTTACACTCAAACATGTGAGATGGATTATCCTGAAATCTTTGCTCCAAATGCTAAAATGACATTTTAAAAATCTTTCATCTTTAGTAGTTAATAGGGACTAGAAAATAGAACAAGAATACATTTCTATGTTGACAAATTTTCTATAGAGACCCCTTCAGAATTTTGCTAAGAAAAAGAAATAACTGTATGTAAACTAAAAAAATTCATTGTATAGATTGAAAAAATCTCTAAGGGCATAGTTCAAAAAATTTGCCAAGAAAAAGCTCAAACATGGGATACAAACAAAACTAATGCGGCTATACATTAATTGTGAAGCACACGGCTTCAAGGGAAGGCTCCACAAAAATAGTTTATGCCAACAATATCATGATTATAAAGACTAACAACGAAGTGTAAACTTTCAGCAAAAAGCCACACTAATAATTTGATGTAATAGATTTAGGTAAACTAAAGTATTTTCTTAAAATTCAAGTTGCAAGATCTCCAAAAAACACTTCATATCACAATAAAAATACATAAAAAGCCTATTGAAAGAAACATGTAAGTTGAGATGCAAGCCTATTGAGAGCCCAACAAATTTAATCATATGCTTGAAAATGCGCTCAGAGACATGATAGGCCAAAAAAAAAAGAAAGAAAATCCTCTGAATAAGGATACGTATCTATGAGGTTGTAATATCCAAGTCTCTTATGCATATGGGATTCAGCCAAAATACTCGGGAGTATGATTTGTTAACAAATACTTTAATGTCTATTAAAATAAATTTTCACGTTATTTTGGTCTTTAGTAAATTTTTTTAAATAATTCGTTCAAAAATAATAAATAAATACTCTGAAAACATATAAAAGAAAACTTTAATTTATAAGCTTTGCATAATTTTTTTAAGCTCGTTATGAGTCTGATTTACAAATCTTCACCACAACGCATAGAATGATGAACTCTTATTAACATGATTTTTCTATATTTTTCTGAGAACTATAAATTTAAAAATAAAAGATTAATAATACAATAATAATTTCTTAAGAAATACACAAGAGAAGAAACAAACTTATTTTTTTGAGCCAGTAAACATCTAATTTGCAAACCGTTTTCACCAAAGAATCCTAGAAATAATAACCTATTTTAATAAATAGTTTTTCATAATTTTTGGAACTCTTAATTTCAAAATATAAAAAGATTTAAATACATATTTTAATTTAGTCCAAACAATTTGCATAATTACAACTATACCATGGCAATTATTTTGACATGAATTCCACCAATTTGCCCCGTACAAAATCTTCCCATGGCTTGTTTTACCTAAACCGAAGAGAGCATTTGGAAATTTAGGAGAAAAACAAACAGAGAGAGAGAGAGAGAGAGAATAATGTTTTTTTGGGGTCCTGGCATGGTTTTCATCCTACAGCTAGTTAGAAAAGTTGATTGCACAAAGTAGATTACCGTTACCCTGCCTCTATTTTCAATGACTTTGTTTTTCTATGTTTCTCTTATTTTTATATGTCCAAAGCACGCAAAAACAAGAATTCTCAATATTTTGGTTTTCACCATATTATTTCCAATATGTTGTTGTCCTAGCCATTCTGCATATTTTAACATAAGCATATTGAATATTTACTGGGTATTTCTTATATTTGAGGCATATTTCCAAATTTGAGTTAAATAAACTTCACTAAAATATAATTAAAATGAAATATTATGAAATATTGGCACAAGTGTCATTACAACCAGGTTTTACCTACAACTTTTGTTTCGATTAGTGCATATGATTTCATGTATACATTTACTACTATGGACTTTAATATTTTGCTTTACATACAAGCTATACATACACTATGTTTGGTATAATAAGCCATATATTGAGTATAATACAGTTGGTCGAACATGTTATGAGTGTTATGAAATATGTATACACAAGAAAGGCTAGCTATTATGATTCAGTTGAACCGATGGGCTTTCCTTTAAATGGTTTATTGGTGCAAACCTAATACAGATTAGAAGTTATAAGAGGTAAATATGATATGATAAAAGTGTTGATAAGATGAGGGAGATGACTCCCATCTACTACGAAATTTGACTATTTTGAATATTTTTACTAGCATGATATTATATGATATTGTACATGTTTTACTATGATTTGTACAAGAAAAATAACATATATGATTAGCTATATTCGATGACACCCTTCTAGATTGGATGTAGACTTCACTCTCGCATAAGATGATTAGCTCCAGCTCCCGCCAAAAGCATTTGAATTCCATGTCAGACTGTCCATACCACAGCTAGAAATGGAATCACAAGTTGCTGACAAACGAGAGCGAAGGTGCATCGGAGATGGCAACGTTGAAAGAGCAGATAGCATATGAAATTTTCGAATATTGAATGGACTGACTTGTTAATTTAAGAACTTCTATTTTTATTGTATCTCAATTGTATCACGGATATTTTTGGATTTGAAACTTTAATGTGATTGCCTTTTGTTTATTTTATGTCTGAGTTTTGTATGTTTTTATACTTTTTTTTTTGGTGGGCTTGTGAGGTAGATGATGAGATTCCGAACCTTATGGGTTCTTCTGGATGGCCTATTTCTCATTGTGTGTTCGCGTTGCGTGTTAAATCCCAATGAAGGCAACCGAGTAGCTTTCTTCTTCTGGATGCATCAGGTTATGAGGTATTTCTGGATGGCTTTTTTTGTGTATAAGCACCGTGAAGGCATCCAAATACCTCTGTTCTTTTTGAGTTCGCAGGTTTTAGGCTACTCCGAATGGTCTTTTTTTGGTGGTTGGGACATGTAATACATGGGAGGTTGATTATATGTGAGTTAAAGGTAACTAATAACTCATTTCTCTACGAGGTCAACTATCATATAGTAGTGACAGATTCGTTGGTTGGCGCGGAGAGTTGTCTGAGCCCTCACACCAGCCCTTTTTTTGTGTTCTTCTATTTTATGTTTCATCTTTATTTTTTTCGTGAGCTTCTTAAATACATGATGAGACTTTGGCCCTTATGGGCTCTCGGAGTACTCACGTATACTATTTTTTTCTAATCAAATTTCATTTTTTTATTCAATATTGTTTCTTATTTTCAATTTCTATTTTTTTCTAATCAAATTTCATTTTTTTATTCAATATTGTTTCTTATTTTCAATTTTAACTTTTTTTTTAATTTATCTGATCTTACGACTGACGTTTTTTCTCTTTAATAATTGTAGGACGATGAACTTCAGGTTTTCGAGGAACTCCGGACGAGTGTTATGCCGCTGCGGACTGTCGTCTTTGTTACTCACGACGCACAAACCACATAGCTACGGGCGGCAGTTCTACAGCTGCCCGCAGTAAGCAGACGGACCGGACGACTAAGCTCTTCAGGTGGGTATACAGTCCAGTCAATTCTAAAGTATCCCAAAAGAAAATGTTGCTCAAGATTCGGCGGTATCCCAACCGATAATGTTGCTCGGGGTTCTACAGTGTCCCAACCAGACAACATTGATCGTGACATGCTTCTGCAGTTTAAAATAAATATTTTCAATCTTTTACTTGTAATTTTAACATGTTATTTCTTCTTTTTTTAGATTTCTTGATACTCACTATTAAATGAGGTGTATGTTTTTTTTTACAGTTATGAAGGAGTTTTATTGATTCTGAAATGTCTAATGTGTAGTTATTGTAGTTTTGTAACAAAACAACACAATTGTTGTGTGTCAGATTGGTCATTTATCTAGAAAAATCTGCAAATTAGTTGTTTTTTAAACGCACAAAAAACAGCTAAACAGCTTATCCAAAAAAGGGGCAGAATGGTCATTTATCTAAAATCAGCTATTTTCTAAACGCACAAACAAAACAGCTAGCCAGCTTATCAGGATAAGCTGTTTATCTGGATAAGTTGAACAAATCCTAAGTGGAAACAATTCAAAACATAACTTCTTTTTTTTGCATATGTCTATAAAGCATCTATACACATCAAAATTCTTACATGATACAAATTTCATTTGATACATCATCTCAATAATTCTTTATCTAGTGATGACTATAAACAAAATATGATCATCAATTAAGCCTGATTTTATACATAGTCACAATTTTTTTATCTTTTTCTATAAAATCAATTATAATAATCTAGTGATTTATTAGGCTGAACAAATTAAATAAATCTAACACAACCAAATACTCACAAATAATATACAATGTCCATAAATCATGAATGGACATAATCACAAAACAGAGAATAAATGTCTACTACCAGCAATAAATTCAAAATTAAATTTTGATTAGGTAAAGATTTATATTAAATTGCTAATAGTCAATGGTCCTATCGCATACATATTAACTTTAATTACACCAAATCTTTATTTTATTTATTTATTAATTGTTGTGTGATATTTCATATCATACATCATTCTAAGACTGTTCTATCTTACAACAAACGAAGAAATAAAATATGTTCATAAACTTAAGCATGATTTCTTGAACAACATTAACCTTTATTTCTTTTTATTGAAATTTTAGAGAGATTTTATATCTTTGAATATTCGTAATTTTTATTTTCAGAAATTAGTATCCTTGGTATGCTATAATTCTTGTTTCCTTCTATTATCATAAGTTATGACTGATTTCATGTTTCTCGTAATATGTGTGTCATCCTCCTTTATTTATCTTGTAATCATCCACTTGATATTGTTTATGCACAACAGAGGACAACTGAAAAGAAAGGTCTACTAATCCTTTGCACATCCCAGAATCCGAGAACCCACAAGGAAACACCCTCATTGATTTTTAATGAAAGAGCACAAAACGGCTCTTACTTTTATTACCACAAAATAAAAATACAAAAAGGGTGGCCACAAGCACCTCTACACCCCACAAAAATAAAATACAAACCCACAAAACGAAAAAACCTAAGCGGCTGTAGCCACCAAACAAAAACAACAACAAAAATACAAAACAGAAAAAATACTAAGAAGTACAAATATACGGGGAATCCATCAAATCTCCCTTAACTAAACAAGTGAGAACCTCAGGTAACTCAGTAGAAAAAAAAAGCTCTTTGAGTCTTCAACCCTTGCTTTGTTGTCCAATCCGCACACTTATTGTCTTCACGATGATAATCCCCTCGTTGATCTTTTATCTCATGTTTAATCCACTTCTTCAAATTTTAAGCCTTTTAGTCTTGAATCTGAGTTGAGTTTGAATCCTAAGTCTAATGTGTCTAGCCTTCACATTGAGGAAAGATCTTGCACCCAACATTCATTGTCCCATTATGTGTCGTACGAAAACCTTCCACCCACTTTTCGTGATTTTTCCTCATAAATGTCTTATATTCAAAGAGATAAAAGCTCTTGAAAAAAATGAGATGTGGGTATTAGTTGATCTACCTAAAATAAAGAAAATTATTGGGTGCAAATAAGTGTTTGCAATCAAATATAATTCTGAAGGCTCTCTAAAATGATACAAGGCTCAATTGGTTGACATGGGATTCACTAAAACCTAAGATATTGATTATTTAGAAACATTCACCAAGGTCGCAAAAATAAACTAATAGAGGTGTCCCTTGCAACTAATCTTGACTAAGCCCTACATAGTTGGATGTAAAGAATATCTTTCTCAATAGGGACTTGGAGGAAACAATATATATGGATAAACTGTCAAAACTAAGTGAGAAAATTGGCACAAAAATGTGTAAAATAAAAAATTCCTTACACGAGTTGAAGCAGACACCAAAAACATGTTTGGAGAAATTTAGACTATTTGTTAAAGAACAGGGGTATACTCAAGGGCATGGAGTACATACAAGATTCTTCAAACATTCAAAGGATGAGAAGATGGTCATACTAATTGTGTACGTGGATATATTATTCTCATCGAAAATGATAAGATGAATTATTTGAAGATTTCCCTATCATCTGCTTTTAAAACCAATGACTTATGGTCTCTGAGGTATAATACACAAGTTAATACTCATGAATGATCAAAATCATATTTAATATAAATTTAAAATTAAATTTTAATAAGATAAAGATTTAAATTAACATACTTATAAAAGAAGATATCAATAAAATTGCATAGGTAATTTTACAAAGTATATTATGTTAGTGAATGGCCCAGTTACTTGCACATTAATTTTAGTCGCACAAAATTTTCTTTTCCTTTATTTATTTATTATATAATATCTTATATCTCACTTTAGTTTCAGAATGTATCATGTACAACTTTCTAGTTGAATGATTATCATAAGGTAGTGGGTTATAAACCCACATCACATACACAAGATATAAATTCATTATGAATGCTATATCATCAAGTTCAATAAAAGCTGAGATGAAACCCGACATTATTGTTGTTAAACTACATTAAAAATGCTTTTTCCCTAATTGAGGATATTTTTCTCTCAAATGTATAGGTATCATAAAATTATCATTGCCAACTTATCACCCCCCAAGACATTCTATTTCTTAAGCTAAATATATCTTCATCATTTAACATTTAAATAAGCACATGAATCACTTTCAAATATGTTGAACAATTATATATGCACAAAGGAAACTAGATACTTTCATTTAAGTGTTGCCAATTAACAAAACATTTGTATAATAATTATGTATTTAATTACCAACTAGTATTATCAAAATTTGTGGGATCATCTACACATAAATAGTATGCTGTTTACTTTCTAAATATGAAGAATTTCTATTACATTGCACCATCACTTTAATTACCAATAATTGCACATGCAATACACTAAAAAAAAAATAGGTTCATACATTAGAATTTGCATATCTTACACAATTGATGATTTGTCCCATTGAATCTAATGCCTCAAAACTTCTTCCTTTTGTAAACAATCTCAATATTACTTCTCCTCATACAAGCATTGAAACCTACCATTCATAATTGAAATCTATATATTAGATAAATACTAAAATCCTGATTTTAAATTAAAAAAGAAATTAGCTTTATTACTTTCTTCCAACTATTCCCTTCTTCCCTTCCTCATTCCCCTCTCCTCTTTTTCTTCGTCATCTTTTTCTACTATGCTCCTCCTCCTCCACTTATATCCTCATTTTTCCCTGCGATCAGCTTCTATTTTCAGCCTCTATTTCAGCCTTCTGCTCAGAGGAAAAAAATTAAGGAAAAAGGAAAGGTGAAGCTAAGTGTTATCATTTTAATACATACATACATACATATATATATATATATATGATTCAATTTCAGCTACTACAATAGCGTGAAGAGTAAAATTGAAGTAAGACTTCGGCAAAATTTTATTTAAATAGAAACTAATTTCAAAACTTTCACATCTTTGAGAATTTGCATATATTTCTATAAATCAAAATAAAAATTTTGAAATGTAGATTACAATAGAATAATTATTGATATTTTCCATAGGAGTTGAAATTTAAAAGTATAATTTATTAGAATATTTTGCACTTTACCTTATCAAAAATTAGGAATTACATATCACAAATTGGACTAAAAGTTGCGTATGTTGTTGGTGTGATATATCAATTCATATATAATCTAAAGAAAACACATCTCGGGACAATTCATTAAACTTTATAATATCTAAATATGAACTGCAGGTAAAAATTTTTTTTTTTTTAAAAGGGAGGATATGGCATTGAAACCTATACATATGCTAATTGTGTATGAAGCATGGTTGATAAGAGATTAACTTTTAAAATATTGCATATTCTTAAGAGACAATTTCATGACTTCGATAAGTTAAAAATAAAAATTGGTCATAAGAACCAACATAGAAGCCAAATTTAGGTCTATGATACTTGAAATCTGTGAATTGTTATGACTTGAAATTATTCTGGAAGATGATTTAAATGACAAGGGACCATGAAGCTCTATTATGATAAGAAGTCAAAGATTAATATTGCACAAAAACTTTGGTAATATCACTGTACTGGGAATATTGAAGTTGACAAACATTGTTTTAACAAAAAAAAAAAAGTAAGATAATTATCTAATTTAACCTCTGATATCATAGAAAAAAATTTGTTCACATTCTCAACAAAGAGTGATCATTGGAAATCTTCAAAAGCTGTCAAGCAGACTTGGAATAGACAACAACTATTCATTTGATTGAAAGGGAGTGTTGAAATCGGCAGTCTAAGAACCTCCACTCCAATTCCCAGTTGTCTGCCCAAGTGCCTTACATACTACCCATGCTAGTTTCTCTGTCTCCTTCCAGCCCGCGTACCATTCAATCCCTTTAGTGTGGCCAATTGCATCAGTATTGATCTATATAATCATTGTTCTCACCTCACCAGCCCACAGGTGAAGCTTTAATTCTGAGTCAGGTTGAACTGCTCTGCCCACTTGGTAAACTTGTTCTGAGTATGGTTCCCCAACAACCATATGGATACCTATGCACATTGCTACCAGATAATGACAGAAACCTTAAACTAATGACACTGAAAGGGATTACAAACAGCCTCAGGGCAGGTCAATGTCCCAATGCTTCCGCATTGAGTTCAAAGACATCCACATAAAGGTCATAAAGCTAGCAGCAAATGTAGTAATGTGGTCCAAGAGAGAAGAGAAGTTATGTACTCCACTTTCACAGCTGCAGTCAACCAGCAACGCATACAACTATTACTATTCCGTGACTTGTGTCGCAATAAACAGTGAATAATAATGCTCAAGTGAAGAAGTTTAAGTATTTTTCATAAACACTACACCTTATCTCTCTTCCAGCAACCATCCTATAAATTTAAAACTGCTTCAAAAAATTCCCCAATATCCTCCTTAAATATAAATTCATAAATAATACTCAAAAAAGAATCTATATAGCCCCTCTTTCTATGCAACTATTTAGCAAACCTCCATTCAAAGTTTAAACTTAAATTCAAATAAAAACTTTGATTCTAAATTTGAATTAAAACTACAAATTTTAAAATCAAATTTAAACTCGGGTTCAAAATTTAAATTCAGGTTTTACTCAACAATCATCTCATCCCCTAAACAATGTCTTTGATGGCTAACAGAATAACGAAACTATCCTAAATATATTCTAATAAAATCATATAACGCTTGAAAATCAACGCGAAAACTGAATCAATCAGCACAAATACCACTCAAACAAAACTCAATCCATATTTCATCCAAAAGTGCATATTTATGACATTTACTATTGAACAACACTTTTATAGTTTTTTAAATAGTATGTTCACAGTTCAAACACACAATCCAAGACAATTCCCTCCTCCTTCAGCTTCTCAAGGCAACCAAGCCCTTTAAAACACTATCAGCACTCTAGGCATCCAGTTTCCATCCATCATTGATAGATACTGATTGGTGACCAATACCTGAGCCAGAACTTCAACTTGAAGCCAATTCTGGACCTAAGTCAAACACTAAACCTGAGCTAGATTTTGCCTTAACCTGAATCTTTGCATCAATTTGAGCCTGATTCTAAGCAAAAAAAGCCCACATCTGTTGAGCTTGCTAAGCAACCAGAACTTGATCACCAAGATTAATGAGCTGAAGTTTGACAACTGGGCTTGAACATGAGTTAGATGAAGACCATTCAAAGTAGGTTTATAACTACTACTCAAAATCATATCAACATTGTTTTTAAAATGCTATAATTTAGAAATAATAGCACATATTTGAGTTTTTTTTTCATTATATGTCATTAGCTTTGTTACCTAAGCGTTAAGTGCATTTTTCTTTAGGTTCGACATTTATTTGCTTGAGGAATATATGAGGAGTTCTAAAATTTATCTTGAATTTTATTTGAAAACTAGATAATTAAGAAAATTAATCTGGAAAAATACTTTGAATAGATGTTTGGCTTTGGTAGTGTCGTTTATGGCTTTAGAAAAATTGCGAAAACTAATATTAATGATAGGCAAATATGTCTAGGTTCATTCTGGAGACTTCAACAACTTCCAAGGTGTTTAGATTGACCAAAAAAACCAATGTAACAAAATTAAATTAGACTCAACCGCATCCTAGGCTAACCACATTTGGTTGGAGTTCAGTGGATTAAAATTAGGCAGGTGTTTTGAAAATGTAGAGGAATGCAAGAAGAAATTTCCCAAAGCCAAAAATAGGCTCTCACAGCAAAAAAAAATAAAAGTGCAAGGAAAATTAAAACCTTGCTCATCAAAGCAATAGTATGATGGAATCATCAAATTTGCACCTCCTTGGGCTTGCCATCAAGCCTCCAAATCTTGAATAAAAATTAAAAACTATTTTCTCAATCAGTCAACCATCATTCAGTCAAAATAACAAATACATATATCCTTATACTAGCCCTAATGTTACTTAAAAGAAGAGAGCAAAAATGGGAGAAAGCGTTGGGCTATGTTGCAAAAGAAGGCTTTGGGATATATTGGCCGGCCCAAGCAAAAAGAAATAATTATTTAATTAACTAGATGATAATAAAATTAATTAAACATCTCATGATTATAACTTATTTCCCTCAATATTTAAAATTTTAAATTTAAATTAAAATTCAATTATCAAAGTTTTCAAAGAAATTCATAATAATAAAACTTAAATATACTCTTATTAAATAATGCACTCAATGAAAACTTGAACTTGGCTCAATTAAAACTCGATCAAGTTTGTTAAAATTTATAAATAACCAAATTTAAACATTTTTAAATACATAAATGGTTAAATGAACCAAACGTAAACATAATTCAAATCATTTATTTGCATTTGCAAACAAACTCATTCATTGATCAACAAGTGACATGAAAAATACTATTTATCAGTTTGATGATAGTTCATATTATATTTGAAAATTTATTCAAAATAAATTTGATTAATAAAAACTTATTTAATTACATATTTAATAATAATATATCATAATTTAATATAAATATGCATATGAATTTAATGCAAATTTTTATTCTTAATTTCAATGATATAGTTTCTTGATACTTATTCAAAATATATTCAATTGCTTATTTGTTATGATTTGCAAAATTGCTTCATAATAAATTTATATAAAAATCCAGGTACTAATTCGAATGCTTAGCCTGTTTATTAACTTTTTGAATTGCTCATTCAATTAAAGAAAAAATTAAGTAAAAGTCAAGTATGATTACCAAAAAATTTATGAAAGCTAAGTATGAACAAATATGTGAAAAATCAGCTAGATCTATAGCTGAACAGGAACTTAAAAAATGTTCGAGCCAATTCTAGTTCACAGCATGCCCCAACTCAGCTCCAAGATAGCCCTATTCCTAACTTCCATCTATATGCATAAAAATAATAGTTTGGCTCTCATCTATATCATGATCCCTCCTTCATTCCTCTCTCCACCATGTTTCCATTAATTCTAGACACTCAAAGAAGCAACTCATGATCCCAAAAACTTCCCCATCCCAACGTCCCTAACAAGCTATATACCAAAAAAAAAATTGACTTAGGTTATTCTGCAGAAACTCAAAGACTACCATCACTTCAATAAAGGAAAGCAATTTACTCTATAAATGGAAAACAATTTATTGATCAGTTATGCGCATCAAGAAAGATCACAACCTTTTGTAAGGGGCAAGAGACAGAATCGTCAAACATAGCATAAAATCAAAAACTTACTCAGCTTCCAGCGAAAATTAAAGATAAAAGAAAGCAGCAGAATTACCCTGTAATTCCTTGTTGAAAAACTTTGATAACACGTTGATCCTCATGTTTTTCGGGGAAAAATAGCTCAAGATATATTCTACCAATTTTGGATCCCACTGCTCAAAAGCATAATCCCCATAAATGATATGTTCTTCAGAATAAAAATGTAAATTCTCTGCAGAAAGAAATCAAAATCACTTTAGCACAGAACTGGAAGTTTCTTCAACTTGCAAATCTGATTATCCTAGCATTTTATGAAACCATGAATTGCAAAATTGTACAAAATTGATCAGCTACTGCCAGTGTATCTTGGGTCAATTAATTAGCAAAGGCAAAGTAGTTGAGGTAGGACATCTTGGGATCGAGTACTTCTCTATGCAAATTTGTGTTTAGTGAATAGAACAAGCTCATCAAAGATATAACTTGCAATCTGGTTATTTTAATTCCGCAAAAAAATCATCTCATTAGATGAAAATCAATCAATATATAAAATTTGCCACAAATGATACATAAAGATCCTCAAAAGAAAAACCTTTCAACTAATTTGAGTTCAAACAAACAATACAATGGATAGCATTCGCATTGCAAGAAGAAAATCACATTGTAGATGATTTGACCAAATCCTATTCACACAAACTAAATCCAAAAAGACAATAGGTACATAAAAAAGAACATATTTTTTAATCCAATCCACTTTGCTGCCAAGCCTCAAACTCACTAATTGTTCATCATTAAAAAAAAAACATTATTACTTCCTAGATGAGAAGGGCTTAAGCTAAAAGGAGAATAAATATTGTTAATAAATAATACAAGTTTTTATACCGCAAGAGCCTGATTTATAATGGAAAAAAATTCCCAAAATAAGTAGCTTCAACAAATACCAAAATTAGACCAAAAAAAAGTTTCCATACAAAGAATATAAATTATAGTTGTCGTAAGAGCAGTGCCCAATACCAAGAAGTCGAATAGGGAAACAATGCCATTTTAGCATACTTTAAATATTCAGCTACAATAAACTGTACACTGTAGAGTCAAGTTCAAATCATTAACCCTCAATAAAAAAATAAATAAATAATAATAAATAAAATAAAAATAAAAAAACAGAAAGACTGGAACAGTTGCATATAAAATTTCATATTGAAGAGAACATAATATCCCAAAAAAGGGAGACAACAGGTTTTAATTGAAGAGAATAGGGAACACACTTGGATAAAAAGAGAGGGCTTACATGCTAAAAAAGAGAATTAGAAAATAGCTAAACTAGAAAACTAGCTATATGGAAGCAACAAGAAACAATGGCTAGAGACTAAATGGAACCAAACCAAAAAAAAACACAATTTTTAAGGAGAATAATAAATTAACAATAAGGATTATCATTCTAAGCATGTTTACAACAAAGCAAACATAAAGACAATGTGAAATAAATAAACTCAAAACTAAAAATAAAATGCTTGCACCTCCATTCAAATAATGTGTTTCCAAGGATTTGAAAACTTCAAATTTATATCAAATCAATGTTTTTAAAAGCACGTTTCACATTCAAAGCAAAGCGAAATGTGTGGCCCTCACACCGCTTCACTGAAGTGTGCTTTAAAGCGTTGAAGCAAAGTGATCAATCCAGTTCACAGCTTAAAGAGAGGCAATAAAATGCTACTACATTAATTTAGCTTGTTTTATGAAAACTGAGACTTCCTTTGTTTATGTATGCTTTAAATTTTAGGTTTTGTTTTGAATTATAAGATTTTTTTTACATTTTTTAAGTTTTTAGTTACCATAGCAAACTATTAAAGATTATTCAAAATATTAACTTGCAGGTTCACCCACAATATTTCCCATCAAGTTAGGTATTGCACTACAGCCTTTTCTATTTTACATTAACTTTTAAATAATATTTTTTATTTTAAAATTGTTAATGAAGATATTTATACATTGATAGTTGTATATAATTTATTAGTGCTTTAATTAATAAAAGTGGTGCTTTGCACTTTCAAGAAAAAATAAAACCTAATGCATCGCATTGCGTTTTATACTCTGATAACACTACATCAAATGTATCTTGCATGATAAAATTCATCTGCAATCAATTGAGCATAAGAAATTTGTTAGCAAACCTAAGCATATTTGCTGTATTTTTTACAAGTAATCAGCGATTCAGTACATCTTGATCTATCGCACCAATGCACAAAATTGACACAATTTTATCATTTAAAATATCTTATAGAGGAAGAAGTATATAAGTTGCTTGGTAAAGTGTTGGATACAACTTGAAAGGAAAAAATGAAAAAGATCAAGGCACTAATACAAAATTCTAGAGATAATGTCGAATTACATGCATTAAAAGATGGATTAATACAAAAAATTACTAAAGTTCCTATTTTATAAGCATAATCCCAATTTAGTAAAGATATTATATCTCCACCTTTCTAGCAACTAGTTTCCTAAATGTTCTTATAGGAAATTAATTTCAAAACTTAAGCACGTGATCACCATCACATCACTTGGGTTTAGTTCCCCATATCTACCATTCACAAAAGAGAAGACTTGAAATTATTGTAATTAGCAATCAATCTCTACAATAAAAATTTCGAATGAATTCATACATATAGACCTATTGATAGATGAACTATGAAAAATAATTTATAAGGAGTAACAAATTTTAATTTGATGCATATATTTTAACCAAAGAGCATACTAGATCAACCAAACTCGAATTAACTACCTTAAATTTTTCATCAGTTAATGGGTGATAGGTTGTTCAAAAATAACTCATGAATTTCTATGTCATTCAAATACAATGGTTTTTCGTATTAAAGATGCCATAGTTGTTTTATAACACAAAATTGTTGACCTCATTTTCGGATGAGGTCGTCACTTCTCTCCTTAGAGCCTAGGGTCTAGCTTTAGGCTTCTCTTGTTTGACCCTCCTAGATAACTAGTACGGAACCCACACCATTTAGAAAATTTGAGCCATCTCGTCACTCCTTCGAGTTTGAAATGGGTGGTCCCAAATCTTCGGCATTCTAGGATCGACACATGAAACTCGAGTCGAGTTCCTACATTAATAGGAGCAACCCCTAGGAAACCCCTTGGCGACTCTAACACTCGATAATGCCGCATTTTTGCGCACGCATCGCATCCCGCACAATTTTGGCTTAATTTGACTCGCCCGTCGGCAAACTCGTCCGGACGACCACGGATGACGAAACGGACCGCGTTGACGCGTCTGGAACGTCGACTTTAGCTAGGAAGGACACCCACATCTCTATAGTTTCACGCGCGAGCGACTAGCACGAATATCGATGAACTTTTTTTAGCGGTGCGCGGGCCCAGGCTTAGCCCAGGTTCGACTCGGGTTCAATTCAGGTTGGACTTAGGCTCAACACGGGCTAGGCACCAGCTCACCTGAATTTGAAATTCAACTTTTAAATTCAAACGAATTATTTAATTTTTGTCTTAATTAAAATCAATTCAGGTGTTAATACCTTCCATTTAATCCTCCCCTGCATTAGGAAACTATTTAATTCCCCGCCCAATTGATTCGAGTAACGGCTAACTCTCTCGCTGCCTATTTCTTTCTCCCGCTCGATGCCCTCTCCTGATCTTCCTTTTCTGCCTTCCCCGAACGCCTGCTCCTCCCACTTCTGTTCGATTTCGCTCGACAGAAAACCCTCGCCTTCCTGCTCTCATTCGACTGAAGACCTCCTGTCCCGCTCGTCTTCCTCCTTTGCCTCTCCCGAGCTCTTCTCTCCCGTTCGCTTCTGCTAAGCTTTCCCGTTCCTGTCGCGCTTCCGTTGCAAGCAGGAAGTTCGCCCGCTCACCTCCTCCCTGCGCCGAAGACCCCTGCTCGCCCGCTCACCTCCTCCTTGCGCCAAAGACCCCCGCTTGCTCTCTCCCGTCTCCTGCACCGAAGTCGCAGAGCTCGATCCCGTCTCCCGCACCGAAGCCGCAGAGCATCTGCTCGATCTCGTCTCCCGCTCAACGCCTTCGCCTGCTCTTCTCTTCCTCTGCTCGATCTCGCATACTCGCTCTTCTCGGCACAGAGACCACATTCAGCTCTGCTCGATTCGATCATCGCTTCGCTCATTGGCCCGCTCTCGAGAGATCCACTCGATTCATTCCTCCTTTGCACCGAACCCCACCTACTTGCCTTTCCCTTTCGAATGTAGAAGAAGCTCCATTCGATACCAGTTTCCAGCTCCCTGCTCAATTTCGCACGCCTCAGTCTCTCGATCAAGGCTCCTGCTCGCCTCCCTCGCTCGAGAAACTCCCTCTTCGACAAAACTCCTTGTGCCGAAGCCAGTTTTCTCCAGCACTCCTCGCTCGACAGGACTCCTCCCACCTGAAATTTTTGAGATTCGACGGTTCAGGTAAATCTCCTCGTTTAAAATTTTTTTTATAGATCTTTAATTGAAACTATTGAATCTGTTGAAAGCTGGAAGGAAACTTTCTGAGGAATTGAATTAGTTCTATTTATGTAGATTCAATTTGGTTTAAACCTTTCACATGCATTCTTTATCTATAAGATTTGATTTCATGACGGCTGAGCTTAATTTATGCTATAAGCACTTCATAATTTATTTACCTGCTTACATTTGTTATGTTAGTAGCTCTCCCAATCATAGGAACTGATTTTTGGAGATCTCCGAATAGTTATTTTTGCATTGAATCGTGTTAACCGAATTTATGTCTTGGTTAAAAAGATGCAAGTATTAGTCTTATGCACAATTTTATTCATTTGGCAACTTGATCACTGCTTCAAGATGCTTTTATTGGTCGATCTTGAACAACTTAATCACTGTATATGTGTTGTTTGAGGCTGCCAATCACTATAGAGTGTTATAGGAAGCTTAAAGGTCGTATATGTGTTGTTTGAGGCTGTCAATCACTATAGAGTGTTGTAGGAGTGTTGTGAGGTGCTAGAATTAATGACTTGGAGTGCTATAAGTGTTGTAGGAGTGTTGTGAGATGCTGGAATTAATGATTTGGAGTGCTATAAGTGTTGTAGAAGTGTTGTGAGGTGCTGGAATTAATGATGTGGAGTGATATAAACACTATAGGAGTGTTGTGAGGTGTTGTATACGTGTTGTCCAATGCTTCTAGCTGCTGCCCAGTGTCGTAGGAAGTTGTAGGACCGCTGTCCAATGTTTCTAGTTGTTGCCTAGTGCCGTAGGAAGCTGTAGGACCGCTGTCCAATGCTTCTAGTTGCTGCCCAGTGTCGTAGGAAGTTGTAAGATTTCTGTCCAATGTTTCTAGTTGTTGCCTAGTGCCGTAGGAAGCTGTAGGACCGCTGTCCAATGCTTCTAGTTGCTGCCCAGTGTCATAGGAATGTCGTAGAGTGTTCCCCAATGCTCCTAACCGCTGCCCGATGTCGTAGGAAGCCACCTAGGAGCTGTCTACCACGATTTAGGTTTGTAGGAAGCCACCTAGGAGCTATCTACCACGATTTGGGTTCGTAGGAAGCAACTATTTGGGTTCGTAGGAAGTCATCTAGTTGTTCCCCACCACTATTTGGGTTTGTAGAAAGCCATCTAGTTGCTGTCCACCACTATTTGGGTTCGTAGGAAGCCATCTAGTTGCTGTCCACCACTATTTGGGTTCGTAGGAAGCCATCTAGTTGCTGTCCACCACTATTTAGGTTCGTAGGAAGTCATCTAGTTGCTGCCCACCACGGTTTGGGTTCGTAGGAAGCCATCTAGTTGCTGCCACCACGGTTTGGGTTCGTATGAAGTCACCTAGGTGCTGTCCACCACGATTTGGGTTCGTAAGAAGTCATCTAGTTGTTGCCCACCACGATTTGGGTTCATAGGAAGCCACCTAGGAGCTGCCCACCTCGATTTGGGTTCGTAGGAAGTCACCTAGTAGTTTTTCACCACCGTTTGGGTTCGTAGGAAGCCACCTAATAGCTGCCACCATCGTTTGGAAGCCATCTAGTTGTTGCCCACCACGATTTGGATTCGTAGGAAGCCACATAGGTGCTGCCCATTGTTGTTTTGGTTCATAGGAACTCATACAGGCGTTATTCAAAATTCCTAGCTGTTGTCCGGAGTCGTAGGATCACCATACACACTTGCTAGTTGCTTCCCGGAGCCGTAGGAGGTCGTAGGATCACCATACTAGCTCGCTAGTTGCAGTCAGTAGTTGTAGAAAACCTTAGGATCACCTGTTTTGGAGTTCCTAGCTGTTACTACAACTTGTTCTACTGTTTACTGTTTTCTTTTTTTCTTTGCAATTTATTTAAATTCTCTACAAATTATATTATGCTTTGTGAGTTAAATATGCAACAAGGATAGCAGCAACACATACGCCCGGTACAAAGGTACATTTTATTTATTGTTGTTTTATCATTGCAATTTACTTTTGCTTTAACACGTTATGCAGGTACTGAATATAATTTCACTTTCAAAACAAAAATGATTTTTTCAAAATTAAACAACATTTTCAAAACAAATCAAAACAAAACAAAACATAACACGTTCTTTCAAACTTACAGGAGTCCCTCGGAGGACGGAATGAGCGAACCGTGGGATCCTAACCGGTATCGCTCTAATCAACTTGAACCCCCTCAATGACAACCAAACTGAGACATTGAAACACACCTGGTAAAACTGTTTGAACTTTAGACTGTATGACTGTTACTTCGACGAGGAACTCGGAGCAACTTCATGGGCAGCGCGACAAGGAGTTTGGAGCGGACTACAAGTGGAGGTGGTTGTCATTCTACAACAGCAAAACGAGTTTACACCAGCTAAACTTTCCTAGTTTAATAAACAACCCATAGAACCCATAGGACTTCGATGTAGCTAGCCCGGCGCGACGTAATCCCTCACCCTCTTTTAGGCCCCTGCACAACCAGGTTGTGTAGCGTAAGTCCTAACTCGCCTTAGGTTCCGAGGTTGTCGTCCAGAACGACGTAAAACCTCTTGCCTCTGCGGGCTATTTGCATAACCAGTTATTATGCAAGTGCAAGTCCAAAATAATAAAATTGACGGAATTCAACATTCAAATAAAATTATCTCTAAAACACAGCCACACAGTAGGATAGTTTGGGAAGTCACTGAAGATTCCCCTCAGAATCTGTGACATCCCCTATCGTTTACTTCTTTTAGACTCCTGAAAGGATAATTCTTACTTGAGTCATTCTCACTTATTTTTTCTGCATCCTACCTTGAAAGCCTGAACTTTGAATTCTTGAAGATTAGAACTACTGATCATTATCGAGAGTTTTCTCAAGTGACTCCCGTCACTTGGGATGTAATTAACTATAAGGGCTTGCCTCTATAGAGAACTTGGAACCCAGGTAAAATAAACTCTATTTAATATTTGTATTAAATAGGAGAATTTGTCGGTCACATATAAAAGGTTCGCAGACCAAATTGATGTCACAAATCGTTTAGTTTGCATGATTGGGTCTATTACCGGAATCTACATTTTTCTCTTGAAATGTGTAGTATTCAGGGTGTCAGACACGATTATGCAAATTATTGGACTAATGAGATCCATTCGGTCTCATTTTCTAAAAAAAAGAATTAAAACACTACTTTCATAATCTAAACTATATATTTTATATTTAAATTAAATTTTCAAATCATCAAAAAGTTGACCAACAGAAATGAAATGAGTCATTTTAGAAAATGATCCACCAATACAAATATAGTATTATGTTTCCTTAAATTTCATGGTAATCCTAGGATAAAATCAATGTTAACACTCTACCAAAGCTTAAAAAAAGAATACAAAATGATGCGTAAATAAACAAAAAAATCTTTTTATTTTTTAATTTCCTTTCTTTATTTAACAAGTTCTACATTGAAAAACAATTTTTGCAATCTCTCTTTTAAAACTTGGTTAGCAATATTAATCCTCCCAGTCACAGCAATAAGTTTATCTCAACCAAGCATCCAGCAACATTACAAGTAAATAACAGTAAAGAAACTCTCTCAAAGATGAATAAGGAATTCAAAATGAGCCCGTTCAAAACAAAATCATCCGTAATCAAAATAACTTGTTAACCCCAGATGATTATTTATTTAAGTCCCAATATACTACATTTAAGTTCATAAAACTAGCATATTTTTCCTTAAAGCAGTTGACAAACTAGTGATCAACTCAAAGCTCCCTGTGCACAGAACATAGAAACCCAACTCAAAGAATCAACGAATTGATCCTCAACCCTCACAGAGTTTGCATGAAGATAATTTGAAATCATTGTCATCACAATTTAAACACAAACAATTAGTCTATAAATAATACCTAGACAATGAAAACTTTAAAATCATGAAAATCAATAAGCATTGTCATTTTATTAATTGATGTGGGATTATGGCGATAATGCAGCGCACTACCAGAGGATACAGCATCCACTTTGAGATTATAGTGAGATGGTAGCACCCAGCCCAAGATTGCAGCGCCATTCCTGGGATTGTAGCTCCTTTCCAAAACTATAGCGCTCCTTTATCTGTGAGTTTTCTATTTTACAATGTTGTTATTAAAATTGTCCACTGCGGTTCAATTCAAATGTGAATATTGAAAATAATTTTAAATTTGAAATCAAGTTTGAGTTTGATTGTTATCTAGAATCAAACAAGACTGACCGAGTGCTAAGCATACCTACTAACCAACGGAATAAGAGTTCATAATAGAAGTTTTAATGCATGTAAATTATGAAGTTTGATTGACTTAAATTGTTCTCCTAGCTTCAATCTTGAGTGAAAGGTGAATGTGATTAATTCATTTGTAGAGCAAGAGCAATAATCCAATTTTGAATGAAGTCCTCACTTTGTACAGACATGAAAGCAAGATTTTTTAATAAATTCTTTCAATGATCTACTTTCTTCTTCATAACTTGTTATTAGCTTGTTAGTTCTCCTAATTTATACAAATCTGACAAAAATGAGAATCTATTTTTGGTGTTTAAATTATAACTGCATCTCAAATCTTTCAATTTCCTGACAACTTCAAATTTATTCGATCATTATATTATCGAATATATTCTAATTCTCACAACTATTATTTGAACAAAAAGAGAGCAAGTTGTTTGATTTTTAGCGGTTTGTGACCTGTGAAACCAAAAACCAAATCAATGGTATAATGCATATCTTTGCGAGAACATACTTCCAGAAAATCAATACAACATTGTTTTTATATTTAATTTAGCACTTGTCTAACTTTTCTAGGTCCAAGCACACGCTTAGGTACAACAATTTTTTTCCTCGGTAGCCATCAACAAGCATAAATCCCTGCTGCCAACCTCTTCTTTCAAAAGCGTATTAGTTCAAAATATGCAAGGATTTCTTCAATTTATTGTGAGCCCTAGATTCTTTTGCATTTGACACGAGTAATCTAATGTTTGGAATGTTTCAACGGTATCTTCTCATTGGTATCTTCTCATTGATTTTACACAAGTATTAAACTTTCTAAAAAGAGACATCCAAGCCATACAGATATGGACTATGTAAAATGATATTCGCATCCATTGATAAACCATCACAACAAAATTTAGCGTTCTATGTAGCAAATTGAATAGATACCAAGAACTTTTGTTCTAAAGAAATTGGTTTTACTTACACATGCTACTTAGAATAGTGTGGGTGTGATTCAACGGTCAAATTATATCATTCAAAAGAAAAATTAGAAAAAGTATTCAGGTAACTTCCGTTATCAATGAGGGTTCACCGAGGTTATTATAAACCTTGAATTATTTTTAAAACATATATATTCATACGTACCCAGATTCATCTTTAAATGTCGCAATCATACATCATATAAAGTTCAAAAAATTTTCAATCTAATTATTTTATAATCCTTAATTTCCTCGTCAAATTCATGAACATTATCTCATCGACAATTCTCATTTTCCTCCTATTCCACATCAAAATAGAAATATTCACAAGAAGATTCACTTGCAAAATAGCCTATTTAATGACATTTAACACAAAGCTTGGATAAATTTTGAAGTATAATGCAGCCACAAGTCACAACAGAATTACCCCCTGACATCTATTTTCATTATAGTATGACTCATTTAAGATGGAGTGATAGCAGTAGGTTGAGTTTGATAATCTTGATGGAAAAAAATGCTTCTCCAATAATGTTCAACTCTTTTAGGTATAGGAAATGTTAATTGTTAATTAATATCTAATAAAGCTAAAAAAATGCTCCAATGAGAATAGGATATGGTGTCATTCGAGATATGAACCTTAAAAAATCATTTTATAGGGGCATTCCTTGCTATAGACCACAATAGCAAGTCTTTCAAATTTATTCATGTAATCAATGATAGTTTTTGTTCCTTGTTTAAATGCATTAAATTCATGAAAAGTGTCACGATCTGGCCGGGAGCTTAGAATTAACCAAGACAGGAACACAACGGTCGGACAGTAGCAATTTAATTTTTTTTCATATTTATTTTATATAACTATTAACTGATGAAATAGTCACTAATCAATTTAAATTAAAGCAGGAAAATTAAGTTTACCTTGTCACTAGTTGTCTGCGTCTTCTATATAAAATTATCTCTTCTATCACTCATGTTTTAATCACTTAATTAACTTAAAAAGTTGATTTAAAATAACTATGAGCTGAGTTAATACTCATACTCTTAAACTACAGTAATACAAGAGCTGTTAAGTTTTTGATAAACAATATAAATATCTAATACTATAAAAAAATCTTATCATATCAATAGCATATCAATATCATTATATATTCGTACAATCGTCAAGAGAGTATTGTCTAAAAATTTGTGTCAATTAAGGTACTGTAATATCAATATCATTTTTCATATACATGTACAGGTACTTTAGTTGACTCCATTGTAGTCAATCATGCACATACAAATATACAATAAAAATATTATTTTCTAATAATAAATATTTCATTCTTATTTGCATAGTAGTCGACATTCTTGTACGAGATAATTTAAACAAAACTAAGCATACAGTTCATTCTTACAATAGGAACCAATAAAAATTTAAATCATGGATATGCAATACTATAACAGTCATAGTAAACGCATTTGATCGAGAAGAAACAAAAAACTACTATAGCAAAAGAATATAAGAAATCACCTCGATGTCAATTAATTTGTTATTTGATTTATCTCGATGTCTATTCTTTCAAAATTGAAAGCCTAAAATAAATATAGTATTCATATTAAAATTTAATTTTATTGCTTATGTTATTACAAATTTAAATTATTTTAATTAGCTTTTAACTTTACATTGAGTATAAAATTTTTATTATTTTATTCTATATATAGATATTAGAAAACCTCAAGAGCTAGGAAAAGATACAGATAGGTCGTATGAGCGGACCTAAAAGAAAGCCCAACCCACACAATATAACATACAAAATTTCAAAAAAGAAAAGATGCATATAAGGTCAAAAAACCAAAACCACCAACGGGCACAAAGTGCTAAAGACGTCCCAATATAGTCCTCCCTCTGTCTTTAGTTCTCGGAAGGGAGCCGGCTAACAAATTGGTGAGGTGCAAACTATTACCCGAAATAACCAAAGTATCTTCCATCAGATTCCTGGGCTTAAGTAGGTCTTCATTCTTCTTCTTCCTCCTGGATGTGTAAAAATGTCATTCCTTATCTGAGGATTGACTTATATGATCAATGGATTGGTCCAAAGGTGGTCGTACAGGTGTAGGCTATTGCACATCATGAACCCAAGTGTCTGAGTATCATTAACATCATGCTCGACCTGATGAGGCGGTAGAGAAGCAATAGAAATATTGTCACTTGTAACATCAGTAATAGGCTCTAGGACAGGTTAAGTCTGAAAAATCTCTCGCCCCCACAAAAGGATGTTCCAAAGGCGGGGGAACTACAACATTGTGTGGATGCTGAATGGTTGACATATTGCCTGCAAGAATAGTGACATTTTCAGGGGTAATCTTTTGATGTTCAATAATATCAATAACTTAGAGTTGATCAGGAGGAGAGGGAAACACTGCCTCTGGCGGAGCACGTTTTTTTTTTTTGTCTGAGGTGGGTGTGTAGATGGTGACATTGAGAACCGGAGTGGTCGAACATACGATAGTTCAAACAATACAATGGAAAATGCTCAACCTTTTGCCAACATACATGGTGTTGTGTGCCTAACCAAATTTACTCAAAAGCGGTTGAAGTGATGTCTTTTTCAATAAGTAATCTAGCTTCAGATGGACGGAAATGATTGAAAGTATAAATGTTTGTTTTGAGTGGCATACAATAAGCTGAGGCAATAGAGTACAACACATTTTGAGTAAAATAGTGAAATTTCAGGCCAAAAAGGCGAATCCGGATCGGAATGATTAGTGGTTTCGTCCGTGGGTCAAAATTCATGAACCATTTCAAGATATTCATTGCTCTGTTATCAATCCAGATTAGCCTTTTAGCAAATAATCGTGTGTAATACTCTTCATTATTAAGTTGAATAAGAATGTGTCTTCCATCTAAAAGTCTAATTTTTCACTCCCCAACAAGATACATGAGCTCAAATTCTTTACGAATAAGCTCCATTTTGGGATGGCCATAAAAAAATTTTCCGACCAAGTTCAGATGACAGGAAAAAGCAAGTTGAAAGCATTCAGTTTCTATAAAAAAGATGGCAGGTTTCTCATTATTCTTTCCAAGTTTCTTGAAGTCCTCCACCAACTCAAGAGGAGGGAAAGGCGATTTAGGAGTACCTAAAGCGTGGACACCCGCCAGGGCAGTACCACACGTTCTGTCGGAAGCTATCGCAAACGTCAGGAGGCGTGGCGAAAGAGCAGTGAAATTGTAGTGGAAGGTAGAGCGAAATCCGAAAGGTGAAACCCTACAGTTTCAGCTCGAGCCTAAGGATTGCGGAAGAAAAAAAAATTCTACAAGCAAGAAGACGAGAGGCGACAATTTCTGCTCGAACAGAGGGCGGTTTCTGCTTGAGCCCGAAGAATGCGGAAGTAAAAAAAATGTGGCGAGGAAGATGAGAGGCGACGACGATGAAGGAAAGGAGAGTTGTGGATCTTCCAGATGGGAGGAAAGACCGCGGCGACTTTCCAAAAAGATGACGACGAAGAAGACGCAGTGAGGAGAGGAAAGGATAAGATGCAATAAATGTCTGTAAAAGTTGTTAGGGTTCACCATGAGGCAAAACCCTAGCAGAGCCGAGCGTGGGAGAAGACGACGCCATGTATATATATATATAACATTATATATGTATATATATATATATATTAAATTTGTATGTATGTATGTATATATATATATGCATGTATCTATATGTATGTATCTATATGTATTTATATATGCATGTATCTATATGTATGTATATGCACTTGTATCTATATTTATCTATATCTATGTATGTATCTATATATGTATGTATGTATAAGTATCTATATCTATGTATGCATGCACGTATGTATGTATGTATATATCTATAGATATATGTATGTATTTATGTATATATATTAATTGATTATTATTAAATCAATTAAATAAACATTACATGTCATCGGTCGAGCCCTAACCATGCGCAAACATGCTCTTTCCGTCACGCAATTCTGCTTGCTTATATGCACATGATATCACACATCTTTTCCTTCTTTATGTGAGAGCTCCTCCTTCGATCAAACTCCAAATGCAACGACTTCGCCTCCCTCCCGCATGAACAAACGATCAACCCATCGCCTCTTCCTCCTCTTTGTGACAGAGACGTCACTTTTTTGTTGGGCGACTTCCCATTCCGCATAAGATCACGACTCATCCTACTCGGCTCAACACCGACGCCGAGAGCTCTGGACTCTCCTCTTCTCGACGGTGTCCCGAGAGAGTCTTTTCCTTGATTGGTTAGGCACCAGTTGCAGAGCTGCTCGACCTTTGCACCAAAAGCTGCTCGACGCTACAGGTAAATTGCTTGCAACATTTTATAAAGCATATTTTAACTTCTTAGCTTCCCGACCCTTTCGCCTCATTCCACATTAGTTCGATTTCTAGACCTTCTCAATTCATCTCCACTATGCTCAACTCCTTGCTTCCACTTGTACGGTCCTTCGCTTCCCCACCCCTGGATAACTAAGATGGGACTAATACAAAAAGTGAATCATGCCATGATAAAACCTGTTGTTTATGTTTCAACACTACTTTCATTTCAATCTGAATACTCAACAAATATATTTAAATTTCCCAACTAAATTTAGCTTTCCAAACCATGTTAGACACGCCGACTAAATTGTTGTCCATAAAAAAAAAATCATAGATATGCATTGCTCAATAAAAAAAATCATAAGCTATATTCTCTCATCTTATACATGCAATAAATTAAATGGGTTGAAGAAAAGGTTAAGGAGATTGATAGCTTAGGATTTAAAATTTGATACTCAAGTAGGAGTCATGCTAGAAATGACCTGGGTGTAATTATAGATAAGAATTTGAAACATAATGTTGTAAAAATTAATAGAATTGAAGGCAGAATCATATTGAATTTTGTTTTAGCTAATGATATTGTTATTATCAAAACATTTTACTTAAAAAAGGTTATAAGCATATTATTACTTATAAAAATGGATCTAATAAAACACATTAATTATTTTCTTATGAGAGAGAAATGTTGAAAATTTAAAGGTAGTAAGGTCATTCAAAGTAAGAACTTAAGTGTTTAACATCGATTATTAGTAATGAATTTTAACATGAAGTATTAAAAGATAAAAAATACAATGAAACATTATCATAAAATTAGATTGGGTCAATTAAAAGACATAAATAAAAGTATTTTTATGAGCAAACATCAAGATTTTAAGCTCTAAAATGCTCATGAAGAAATTAATTCCATATAAGATAAAGTAACAAGCATTACTAAACAAGTAACAAAATATGTACTTAGAAAATAAAAAGAAAAAGTTTTTATAGATAAAAATAATTTGTGGTGGAATAATAACGTGCAAAAAAAGACCAAACATATAAAAATTGGTTTAAATATAAAAACTTAGAGAAGTGAAAAAAATATAAGGTGTCTCATAGGGAGTCCAAGAGAACTATTTGTGATGCTAAGAATTTTTTTTAGTGATCTTTATAATATATTAGATATTAAAGATAGTGTGAGATATATGCATAAACTAATAAAACAAAGAAAAAAGAATAATAAATATTTAATTCCAGAAAAATGTATTAAAGATTAAAATCAAAATATTTCTCTTATATGAAGATATTCAACATAGGTGGGTGAGAAATTTTGATAAACTTTTCAATGCAATTTTTTGAAAATACAATCAACTTTAGTGATTTTAATATCATTAATAATATTTTTTTTTAATTGTATCATCGAATCAGTAAAACGGAAGTTAAGAATGATTTAAAGAAAATCAAGAGTGAAAAATCAATAGGACTTGATGACATCACAATAAAAGTGTGGAAATATTTAAGATATTTGGGAATTTCTCGACTTACCAAACCTTTTAGCTATATTTTAGAAAATTACGAAGATGCCTCAGGAATGAAGAACGAGTATTTTAGTCCTTATTTTTAAGAATAAACGGGATATAGATGAGTAAAAATTATAGAGGAATCGAGTTAATGTGTCATACATTAAAATTATGGGTGAAAATAATTGAACATAGGTTAAAACGTAATTTAAAGATTTTAAATTTGGATTTATGTTAGCCAAGTCTACAATAGAATCTATACATTTATTGAGAGGTTTGATGGGGAGGATCTACCTATAATTTTAATTTATTTAGAAAAAAAATTAAGATAAAGTTCCAAGAGAAGTTATTTAGATTCTTCTAGAAAAGAAAGGTGTAGATATGACTTGTATACAAGTCATTAAAGATATGTATATCTGAGTTGTTACCTATGTTCGAAAATAAAGGGATTGACCAAGTATTTTCATATTTCAGTCGGATTACAATAGATAGCAACTTTAATCCCGTGTCTTTTTGCTTAAGCTATGGATGCTCTTAGTGGACATTTACATGATGATGTAAATTGGTGCTTGTTTTTCGCTTATGATATCCATCATGTAAATAAGACTATAGAAAGAGTTTAGAAAAAATGTTAATTATGGAGGTCTACTTTAGAGTATAAAGGCCTTCATTTGAGTAGATCTAAAATTGAATATGTGGAATATAGTTTTAGTAGTAGTAGATCTAGTGGCAGAGTTATAACAATGGGTGATCAAATGATTAAAAGAATTGAATGTTTTAGATATCTCGGGCCTATTGTTCAAAGTGATGGTGATATAGATGTGTGAATGTTATTAGTAAAATTCAAGCGGGATGGTTGAAGTGAAGGAATGCATCAAGCCTATTGTGTGATAGAAAAGTATCGCTAAAACTTCAAGAAAAATTTTATAAGATTGCAGTCAAACTTGCAATGTTTTATTGTGCAGAATATTGGCCTACAAAAGAAAAGCATAAAATTATATTAAGTGTTGTTGAGATGAGAATGCTTAGGTGGATGAGTGGTTTTACTCCTAGAGACAAAATGTGAAATGAATATATCAGTGAAGGGGTTGGTGTAGCTCCAATGGAAGATAAGATTAGAGAGAGTCGTCTTAGATGGATTGTTCACATTAAACGTCGACCATCAGATGATTCGGTTAAAAGATTAGATGTTTTAGATTTGACTTATGTTAAGAAAGGTACGGGTAGACCTAAAACGGGGCATGTTATATAAAAAATGATCTTAATTTATTACAATTAAATGAAAATATGGCACTCAATAGAAAAACAAGGAGAAAAAGGATTCATGTAGCCAACCCCACTTAGGGGGATAAAGGCTTGTCGTTGATATTCTCTCATTGAAGGTAGATTTATCAACTTTAACTTTTCTTATTATGTCTTCATCTAAACCATAAAGATGATTATGTTTCATTGTAAAACAACGTATGATGTCTATCTTGTTTGCTTCTCCCAAGATGAGTATGATATCATAATAATAATAAGATTTGTATGAATGGGCTCATCATCAACACTAGACACAGCTTTTGGTTCATGTGAGCAAAATTAATTAGCTTCCATAATGTTAGCTCAATCCTTAACTTAATTTATGTCTACACTCATTTGGTTTTCAATGACTAGCAATTCAACCAAGTTGTTTAGCAAAGTAGTCAAAATCTTATCACATTATTGATTTGCTAATAATTTTTTAGGAAACCCCACTTCTATTTAAATCATTACAGTCTTAAACTATAAAACCAAATCTATTACAGGGCAGTTTAGGATCAAGTAAATATGGGATGGGATGAATAAGCAAGGCAACAAAAGATCCAACTAACAATTTATTAACTTTAGTAAGACTAAAATGCCAAGAGTTTGGAAGAAAATCAGAATAGTTAGAATTTATCTTAAATAATAAAGTAAAGATCATCCAAAATTGAAATTTTCCATCAAATCTAAGGTATATTAACCCAACAAATAGAATTCTGACCATAAGAAGAAAACAAAATAGTAACATATATGACTAAATCTCAACAGCGCCTTTAAAATCACATGTACACAAGAAAAAAAAAAGAGAATAAATTCAACAAACTTGATCTAAGCCTCACTAAAGTACAAGGAGAAAGCTTCCAAAAGAAGTTGTCGTGGACAACTGCAACGCACTCGAAAAATTCACATCCAATAGTAATGAGCACCCATGAGTTTGAGAGAATCAAAATTTTAATAAGAAACGATAGAAAATTTTGCATACCTTAGCCTATTTGTACTTAAAAAAATAATTCTCAAAATTGATCGCTTTGCAAAATCCCACAAATTCAAGTAGAACAGAAAGTCATAATACAGAGAACATCGACTCCAAATATAACCCAAAAAAAGGCAGCCAAATTTGAAAAACAGAAGAATGAGAAAACAAAGACATTAAGCAACCTTTGATATTCACCTACAGAACAAAAAATCGCACTTAGTAGTCAGATTGCAATCAAGAATCTTTCAAAAATAATCTCATATAAAAGCAAATGGTACTATAAAAATCCCATATTAAAGAAAACAGAATACGCCAAATAAAATGCACTAAAGGGCATGCCTTGTAGGAGTAAATAATACATGCCTCAACCAAAGTAAGCAACTTACTTGCTATACCAGAGAATCGAAAACTGTTGAACTAGGACATCACCTACAGCAAAACGAAAAAGCCAAGAAGAACCAACAGCTGAAGGCTCGAGGGAACTCAATCGAACCAACATAGATTACAAAGAATACAACTCATTCTCAATAGGGATCATCATTATAGGCATACTTGTAAATTTTAAAAAGAAAATGAAAAATAACTAAAGCAAGCCAAAGCTCAGAATAACAATATGTTCGCTCAACATTTTAAAAATATATTTTTGACGAGTACAAACCTTCTGTGAACTTTAGAGAATAGAGCAGCATAATTCATCGAGAGAAAAGAGGAGTATAAATACAGATTCAGGTAGTTTCACTATACCGTGTGCTATCGGTGAAAGATTTTATGGAAGAACTTTATGTGATTTGGGAGTCAACATTAATCTTATGCCTCCATCATATTAGGATTAGGAGAAGTCTGGAGAAGTCTCACCTACTTCTATAACTCTTCAGTAAGCGGATCGTTCAATTACTTATCCTAAGAGAGCTATAGAAGATGTGTTAGTAAAAGTTGATAAATTTATCTTTCCTATGGATTTTATTGTTTTAGATATGGAGGAAGATAAAGAAATACCTATAATTTTAGGGAGACCTTTTTTAGCTACTGGAAGAGCTATGATAGATGTTCAAAAGGGAGAATTAACTATGAGAGTTAACGATCAAGAAGTGACTTTTAACATTGCAAACTCTATGAAATACCCTGTTGTTGAAAGTGACAATGAATGTTTTTGCATGGAAATTAGTGAACATCTATTGAACAAGAATTTTAAAGAATATTTGAAGAAAAAAAAGATTTTGAAGATAAAGATGAAGTTATTTTGGAGAAAATAAAAAATGAAGAATTAGATTATGTTCAAGAAAGATTTGAGATGTTAGATATTACAGGAAATTCTGATAAGAATCTAGTTCCGTCAATTATAAAAACACCTGAACTTGAGTTGAAAACATTGCCAAACCACTTGAAGTATGTGTTTCAGGGAAACTCATCTACATTACCTGTTATTATATCTTCAGAGTTAAATGATTTCCAAGAGCAAAGACTTTTGGATACATTAAAAAGATATAAGAAAACTTTTGGTTGGACTTTAGCTGATATTAAAGGAATCAGTCCTTCAATCTGTATGCATAGAATTATACTGGATGAACAATATAAACCAAGAGTTGATCCACAGAGGAGATTGAACCCAATGATGAAAGAAGTAGTCAAAAAGGAAATTTTGAAATGGTTAGACGTTGGAATTATATATCCTGTTTCGAACAGATATTGATTACCAATAACCAATATCTGTTAATTGGTTATTGGATGAAATAAATGAAATACAAATCTCCCATAAATCAAGTTTTTTCTTAATGAAGTGTCGCTCAATCTCTACATGCTTGGTGAGATCATGTTGGACTGGATTATGGGCAATGTTGATGGCGGTTTTATTATCACAAAATAGTTGGAGAGGAGAAGAGACAGGTAGATGTAATTAATGGAGCATGGTGCATAACCAAATAGCTTCACAGATAACCAAGAACATGGAGCGAAACTCGAAGTGGGAGGTGATGATTCGTCAGGGCAGTGGCAACTGCTTCATATATCGGTAACACACTATGGAAAGAGAGATTTTTTCATGGAAGAAAGAGAGCTTGTCTAATTACATACCTCATTAAGAGAACTAACCTCCTCATTCGGAGTGGTGTTAGTTCTGGGAATGTCACTTGGAGTGGATTCCAAGTCCTGTGAAGAGGTAATGGGCTCCAGAGTAAGAGCATGACTGTGTCGAGTATAGACATGGAAGATGGGAGGAGATTCTGGTTATTTGGTAGTTGGCAAATCCAGATGGACAGAGGGCTCCTCGCATATAGTGGTTGGAGACATCCACAGGGGTCGAATACGTAAGGATATCCAAGAAATCAAGCTCCCCTCACTAGAGGCAGTAACAGGGAAATAGGAAAAACTTTCAAAGAAGAAGACATCGGCACTTACATAAAGTTTATCTGTGGTAGGATCAAGACACTACTAGACTTTTTGAGTGGCTAAATATCCGAGGAAGACATATTTTATAGGCCTGGGACCAAGCTTACTTCAATTAGGGGTATTCCTTCAAACAAAGGTCGCGCACCGAAAAATTTTGGGTTCAAAGTGGTGAAGAACAGCTTGGTATGAAAACATGACAACAAGATGGATAATGGACTTTTGAAGTTATGAATTTTTGTGAGAATTCGATTGATGGGATAGGTGAAAGTAAGACATCATTCCAAAATTTTTTTAGGACATTAAATTGAAATATAATGGAGCAAGCTACTTCCAGAAGGAGTTGGTTTCTCCCCTCGGCTACTGAGGAGTGATGGATAAGAAACACGATGATGTTAAACTAATTGACAAATCTCACATTTGAAGTTGGCAAGATTATTATTACTAAATATAAATGGATACAATTATTTTAAATTTTGAAAAATGGGATAGCCCAAACAATAATGCAATAACATAATAGGACATTCAGTGGATTGAGAAAGGTTGCAACTGCTAAAAGAAGAATCCTCATTCTTTGTTCCTTTCTATTGGAAGAAGTAGAACCCAGCTAATTTTTTAGCAGTTTCAATCATCCTCTTAGAATGACGATCTGGAAAGACACAAACAACAGGAGAAAAATTAACAACATAATCCATATGTGTTAGGTTACTAATAGATAGGTTACACTTCAACAGAGGAACATGTAATATAGATGTCAGAGTTAGGATGGTTGTGTCCTTTACCAGCAATAGGAGTCATCAGCAATTTTAAATGTATTTTTCTCAAAGCATGGATAATATGTTAAGAAAACTTAAGAGCAATCAGCCATGTGGTTTGTGGCACTTGAGTCAATGATTAGCGTCATAACTATGATATCTTGACGGGCGTGGGAGGTTGACGGACTGGAAGTGAATTAATTGGATCCGAGAAGCTTGATTAGTTGCTCCATCTAACTGTTAAGAGAATTGGGTGATTCCATAATGTTCTGAGTGAGAGCTAGTTGTACCGTAGTATTGAGACCCTTGACAGAGGAGGATTTAGTTAAAAGTTTGTGATAGTAATCACAAGTGGACACAGTGGCTCCAGGAGGATTTGACGAGTGTTGAATACTATTAGTGGCCAAGGCAGATGATTCGATTGAAGTGAAAGTGTCAAGCATGACAATTCTTCAGCTCTCTCCACGTTGAATTTCCGTGAAAGCAATACGAGTACAAGAAGGGAATTCCGACCACGGACTTCATCAAGGTTATTGTTAAAGCCTGCTAAAAATTGGAACATGCAATCTTTTTCTACAATTTTCTAAAAAAGGAGAAGATCTGTCAGAGATTCCCACATGGAATCATAGTAAATATAGCATTCCATCCATAAGGCCACCAAATCATTGTAGTATTGGGTTACAATTTTTTATCTCTATTTTGCCTCGCGGATCTTCTTGGACACCTCATAAAGTTAAATAAAATTCCCCAGATCTAAGTAGGTATCCCTAACAACACTCCATAAAGCACTGGGAGAAGGTAAAAAAATATACGAACATCCAATCGCAGTCTCCATGGAATTAATAAGCCACAACATGACCATGGAAATCTCCACTATCCATGCTTCATATGTCGGGTCAGTCTTCGGAGATTCACAAATCATACCGATGAGATAGTTGGATTTCCCGTGTCCTTTAACGAACAATAACACAGCTTGGGACGATTGGAGAAAGTCATTATGTTTATGGGTAGTGATTGAGGGTTTGTTTGGGGCAGCTGCAGCTTATCCAGCTTCTGCTGATAAGCAGCTTATCCAGCTTCTGCTGATAAGCAGCTTATCCAGATCCGGATAATCTGTCTGTCCGGATAATCTGTCTGGCTGTTTGGTTAGTGCGTTTTGAGAACAACTGATTCTGGAGATATGACCAATCTGCCCCTGTTTTGGATAAACTGTTAAGTTGTTTGGTTCGTGCGTTTTGTAAACAGTTTATTTGTAAATTTTTTTATTTGAATTAATAATATGTGTAACAGAATAAGTCATTTTATCAACAAAATTAAAGATAAAATGTTAAGACAAAACAATACAAATAATTAAAGCTACATTTATATAACTCAAAATAATGATTACTTGTATGTCTCACCAAGTTTTATATATGTTTCACATTTTGGAGTTCAGCATATAACATTATTAATTTGCAGAGTGGGATGATAAGGAAGAAGGAAAGAAGGTCCTGCAGCAGTGGGAAGGTGTTGGGATGATGATGATGTCAATGATGATTTATCCCTCCAATTGAGAAAAGAATTGGGAAGCAACTCAATGAAGAAGTAAAGTGCCTCTTGCTCTCCTTCCTCCTTATTGTGCTCTATAAGCTTTAGCAAAATGTTCTTTTGAGGTTTGTGTGCTTTTTCGAAATGTGTTTTTAATTTTGTGAATAGCTTTCTGTGCTGCATTGCACATCTTTCTGCTTGGGTTTGGGAACTTTGTTTCAATGAACTAAACTAGGCATAGTTATTGACTAAATGACTTATTAATTTACTTGTTGATTATGCAGTGGTTTATAGAAGATGTTGTAGAGTGTGTTATGATGATTTATGTTTTTTCTTCTTCTTAAGTTTTCAAATGACAATTTTAATTGATGAGGCAATATTAACATAAATGTAAAGGATGCGGAGAAAATATTTAAAAGATATGGTGAGACATACAAGGATATTGGGTATTCGGTATATTCTTGGTTTAATTGAATATTAAAGATTAAAAATCGAGAAAAAAAGAATGACAAGGAAAAATAATTAAGCCTTAAATAAAACAAATCAAACTCTTAACATGATTTTATCAATACATCCATGATTGCTTTATAATTCGAATCCAATCTAAATTAGCAAATTTAGTGTTTTATATTATTTTCTTGCTGAAGCAGAATTTATTTTTTTCCTCCAAATGTAATGCATGATGGAATCCTTTTAATCATTGGCAAGTATTGTACCTTAAACAAATTGTTGTGTTGCAATTGGCTGAACAATATTTAGAATCATCACCATTACTTCTATCATATATGATATAAATATATGAATTTGCAATGGAAGTACTGAGTTACTATGTTGACTCCAAGGTTGTGCTTATTCCTGTCACTGATGGTCTCATCCTCAACACATATGCAAAATCTGTGGTGAATATTATTCGCCATAGTGACATTCCATGTTGCAGCCTTTGCATTGGGTTATTGGGCTTCCAAGTTACCATTTTTGATGTACATGTCAAGTTTCAAAGTATTTGTGCTCATCAATGATTTCTTAAACTTTATGATATGTGGAACAAAATGTATTTTTACCATTTTATGTACTTCATCAACTCCTTGTATACACTCTTTTCAGAATAGCTCAATCATATCTAAAGAACTCAGTTTGAAAGTTAGTGCTTCTTCTTTATGTAAAAACGTACTCCAAGTGATGTAAAGCACATGACACATGAAAATCTCAAATCAGCAAACTATAAATTTTCGAACAGAAATCATACAGACCAACTATTATTAAGAAATATGAAACACATTTCTCATCAAAAGCATGTCCCAATGCTGCAAAACAAGCTAAATATCGTACCGCATAAATAAATACTATAACTCAACTTCTGCAAAGTCAAGTATATCCTTTCAAACATATATGCCATTTAAAACATGCGAGCTAAAACATATAACTGAATCTCGAGATGGCTGAAGACAGACACCCAAAGTAACCACACATGATTTGAAGAAGAGGTAGAGGTTTATACATGGATGTCGAATGTAGCAGGCAGCGGCAATGTCGCGATCAGGAGAACAAATGCAATGTCGCGATCAGGAGAACAAATGCAATGTCGCGATCAGGAGAACAAATGCAATGTCGCGATCAGGAGAACAAATGCAATGTCGCGATCGGGATGGCGAACAGAGGTGAGACTCGCGATCGAGATGGTGAACACAGGCGAGAGTCACAATCGCGATGTCGAACACAAGCGAGAGTCACGATCGGGATAGCGAACAGAAGTGAGAGTCGCGATCGGGATGGCGATCTCGGGCAGAGCGGGGGAGGAGAAGATGAGAAAACGAATAAAGGAGTGAAGATGAGAGGAGATCGAGATTTTCTACCACTCTCGGGTGATTGGGAAGTACTGAGGGAGGAGCAGAATTGTTTCGCTTAGGGAACACAGAGGGTCGCGAGAGGGGTAGGCAGGTAAAGATTCACGTGGAGGACGTTCGGAACGCTGATCGTGGGATTATACCCGCGATCGTGTATCCGCTAATTTAGAGACGCAATTTTCTGATAATCGTCCTAAACGTGCAAAACAAACAGTGCGGCGGCGTTTTCAAAAATGCCGCCGCACTTATAAGCTGCCCCAAACGGGCCCTAAGAATTTCATGTGATTTTCCGGTCCTCTGATCTGTGAAGGGATTAAGGTTTGTGTTGATCCTTTGGTGGACTCAAGTACACTGTCGGGCAGAGGTTTAGTGGTGGAGTCCATGATTCCTACCGAGCAAAAAGTGATGTTGGGTTGTCTAGACATAGAAGGGTTTCCGCTGCAAAAGGGAATTGAGTCGACCGGAAGCACATGCCAGAAAGGTCTGGCTGCAGTATACTTGGTCCTGGCTGGACAGATGAGCTGTTGTAAATGTTGTCTGGAAAGAATAGCAGGCAAAACTACCAGCTGGGAAGAATCGTGTGAATATCTCCAAAAGAATCGTGGAAACACAGGAAGAATTGAGGGAATATGTCGGGAAGTGAAAAACGCAATACTGCTAAAGTCTCATGGGAATATCACAAGACTACAAATGTCTCGCGGGAAGGAAAGTTGGGAAGGTAAAAATGGCGGGAATATATGCGGGAGAATAGCAGGAAATCGATCAGATTAGCAAGGAGATCCGGCCGACTAGAGAGAGATCCGGTCGGCTGGAAAAATGTCCGGTGGCTGCTAGGATTAGCTTTGATACCATGTGAACTTTAGAGAATAGAGCAACATAATTCATTGATAGAAAAGAGGTGTATAAATATATATTACAAGGCCCGCATAAAAGAAAAAACTTAAATTCATAAAAAAAATAAATATAAAAATGGAGAAAAATAAAGAAAGCAAATAAAGCTAAATAAAGAGAGAAAATAAAGCTAATAATTCTAATACCTTCAAATTTCCATAAGTTGTGGAAAAGAACTACATGGCACAACACAATATGAGATGTGTTTAAGAGAATTCACATACATGCATTTCATAGGAAAACTGTATGCTTCGCCAAGAACCATCTTTCATGCACTTTGATCCTTGTGCCAAAAAATAAACTTATGACTAATTTGCATCTGTAGCTTCTTTCTGCACAGCTACTTTGACTTCTCTTTCAGACTTTAAATGGTAAAGTTTATGTTTATTACCCTTCCTCTGTTCTCCCTTCCAATGTCAAAAATCGTTGATTTTTTCACTAAGTTTGCATTTCTATTTGGTGCAATGCTTCTCGACCTGTAGTGTGTAAAATTCATTATTCAAGTATGATGAATTTTCTGTTGATTTTGTATTGTGTTGCATCCACGTCAAGAACTACAATGTTACCGTTAAAAAATATATAAAGTAGGAATGAGTTTATTTCAGAATTTTAAGATTCTCTTTCAATTAAAGCATCTTATTTAGAATTTGAAAAATTCACGATTCATTGTTTAGTACAAAAACTTCCCACCCAACTCGCATAGCTAATGCAATAACTCATACTTTTTAAATTGGCCTGGCTCATCAGAATGGCTTCATACTTGTATCTTATTATTTAACTGCATAAAATAGTAGATTTTTTTAATAGATTTTGTATTATCATTCGACCTTTATACAAAATATACGAAAATAGAAATTCATTTATAACACAATTGAAACACTGCATGGCCTGGGTTTAGAAGAAAAGTTTCCATGATACCCCCTTTAAAAACTGCCCATCCGAAAAAATATTAAGGCTAAAAACCAAAATATATTATTATAAGTAGAGAAGTATATAATGTCGCCAGCTTAATATCGAGAGCATTATATTCAACTATTATGTATGAAGCACAATTCATCTCAAACTGAACCAGAAATCAATGCATCCTTACTAAAGAACTTTCAAATTTCACATTATTAGACTACGATTGTAGCATATCCCAAACATCAACATAAAATAAGATATTATTTTTTAAAGCAAACAGAAAATTAAAACCAGCACACTGAAATAGCAAATAACAATCGATTCGACACACAAACACAACTAGAAGTTGATCCAAGGGAGGAGGTGGTTGGCTAGGTCGGATGGAATGGGTAGTTTTGGGTGTTCGAGGGTGGCGGTTACAGCAGGTAAGATTTTTAGGAGGTGGATGACGTGTGATAAGGCTTGTGGGCAGCTGGAACAGCAGTAAAACAGCAAATGGAAGGAGTTGCGGGACTGCGGCAGTGATGTCGGATGTCTGGACAGCAGTATAATAGCAAGAGGAGTTGTGGGGCTGCGGCAGCGATGCCAGACAGTAGCACAGCAAGAAAACAGCGGGTTTGCAAAAACAAGGAACGGTGATTGGAATTGATGCGGGAATGTTGTGGAAGGCGGAGGTGGCTGTGCTGGGCAGCAACAAGGCTGGTAAGGAAGGGAGGCGGCTGGAAATGAGGAAACTACAGGGAAAAACAACAATAGCTGTTGTTCTGCGGCGGCTGCAGCAGGGAAGGATAATGTGGAGCGGCGAGCAGTGATAGGATAAGGATAAATCTAGATATAGTCAGAGCACCACTCAACCCTTGAATACAGCTCTCGAAAAGAAAAACTGAGACACCAATAGCTGTCCAAAAGAAAGCACACCAGAACTACCCTAGACTCATACGAAACAAATATATAATAACAGAATAACTAGGAGTGGCCCTAGAGGTTTGGACGGCTCCTCAGAAGGAAGAAAAACCTGGACTGGTTTGGTCCAAGCAAGCAGCAACGTGCTGCTTCTATCACGGGAATTCTCGCATCTATTCCGTAAGCAAATGGCGCTTGCATCAATTTAACTATCAGGTATGCAGCACAATTCATTTCAAACTGAACCAGAAATCAATGCATCCTTGATACGTAACTTTCAAATTAAAAGTTATTAGACTATGATTATAGAATAGTTCATTGAATTAAGGGTTAGATATCATGCAAGATATACATTAAACCGTGCATGCTACGTCCCCAGCCATCTAAATTGCATATCAAAAAGACTAATGAAATAATACTGACGTAGAATAATTATTTCCTACAAAAATAAAAATAAATAATTGTAAACAAATAACAAAAAGATAAAAATGAGTAATTCATCTCGCATAATAAACAATCGTCTAATCTAATGATGTTATTTAGGCTGAGACCTACAAGTAAGGTGATTCACAACTGACTAATGGATGGGTATAACCGCAAATCCTTCTATTTGCCTATGTTAAAACAAAAAAAATTCACAGCTGCCACAATTTAAGGGAAAAGAGCCACTAATATGTTTGTCGGGCCAGCAGAGATAATTTGTTATGAGAATGAATTATCTCAATGGAAAAAATATATGACAAACTCGAGCGCCAAAATGAATTTTCCTCACAAACCTGCAAGTTCTGCAGCATAATCATCCTGAGGCTGCTCGTCAACAAATCGGAATTCCATGTTTCCTATGTCTTGTAGTTCCTTGAATATCCATTCTTGTGGACCAGATTGACGAAGCAATTTGATGTATTGGTACAAAAATCCAACAATTTCATATATCTGTAGATTGATGTGTCAGAAAACATGCAGTTATAAATAAATCAGGTGTGTGAAATACATCCATATATGCAAACATTGGTGAAGCTGCCATAAAGAAATAATCAGGAAAAATGGCGCTTATGATCAGGAATAGCTAGTAGCACACATGCTGCATAAACTAATCAATATTCATCATTCTGGATGATACCAAAAATTAAAAAAAAATGAAAGTACGGGCAGCAGAAAAGAAGTGGAAGATAATAATACAGATTTAATTACTATGCAGTTCAAAATTTTGAATTATGGAGGTCAACTTAAGAGTCTAAATGCTTTGATTTGAGTAGATTTAAAACTGAATACATTGAATGTAATTTTAGTAATAATAGATCTAATGAAGGAGTTGTAACAATGTATGATCAAATCATTAAAAGGAGTGAACATTTTAAATATCTTGGATCTATTGTTCAAGGTGATGGAGATATAGATATGGATGTTATTAATAAAACTCAAGTTGGATGGTTGAAGTGGAGGAATGCATCCAGCTATTGTGTAATAGAAAACTACCGCTTCGACTTGAAGGGAAATTTTATAAGATGGTGGTGAGACCTGCAAAGCTTTATGGCGCGGAATGTTAGCCAATAGAAGAGAAGCATATAAGTTGAGTGTTGTCGGGATGAGAATACTTAGGTGGGTGAGTGGCTTTACACTTAAAGACAAATTGTGAAATGAATATACCGTAGAAAGGGATGGTGTAGCTCCAGTAGCAGACAAGATTAGAGAGGGCAGTATTAGATGGTTTGGTCACATTAAACGTCAACCATCTAATGATCTTGTTTGGACAACAGATAATTTAGATTTGAATTTTATTAAGGCAGGTAGAGGTAGACCTAAAAAGAATTGGGCATGTTGTATAAAAAATAATCTTAAATTATTAGAAGTAAATGAAAATATGACACTAAATAGGATGCAATGGAGAAAAACAAATTCTTGTAGCCGACCCCATTAGTAGGATAAGGGCTTGTTGGTGGTGGTGGTGGTGGTGTTGTTGTTTAGTTCAATAATTCAGAGAGTTGGTTAGGCATTTGTTTAATTAAATGGCCAGAGTTATTATGTGCACATATTTTCAAAATCTTTAAATGAATGCTAAATCATAATGAAACAACTTTATTTTTAATAGATTCTAATGCTCTTAGTAGACCCTCAAGGTGATATAATCACAAGGAACCAATCTAGAAACTCATCCAATAGAAATAAGGGATACAAAAACAAAAAGCTAGCTATTTCACATAATAACATGTTACAGTTATAGGAAAAACTAAATAATGTTAAGAAGGAAAAAAAAAATTTCAAGTTTTCTTGCACTCCAAGTTTTAAAATCTCGTTGAAATATGTCACAAACAGGCAATTAAATTGTTTTTATATTTATTTTTTATGACTAACATTCAATAAATGAAAAAGTCATTCAAGAAAAAAAATTAATGCAACAAAGTTAAATTTACTTTATTTTTATTATCCGTGATATAAATATTTTCTCTTATATTGTTCATCTTTTAATCAAATAGATAAAACTTAAAAGTTAGCTAATGAAACTAAAATTAGAATAGGATCTTAGAATATATTTGCTCTCACAGGTAAATTAATGGAATCAGTAGATATTATGGTTCATAGAAAGATAAATATCTCATGCGTTCAAGAAATTAAATGGGTCGGAGAAAAGGTTAAAAATTGATAGCTTAGGTTTTAAACTTTGATATTTAAGTAGGACTCACACAAGAAATGGTGTAGGTGTATTTATAGATAGGAGTTTAAAAAATAATTTTATAAAAATTAATAAAATTTGAATAAAATTATAGCCCTAAAGATTATTGTTGATACTAAGAATATTAATTTTATAAGTGTTTATGTTCCTCAATTAGATTAGATATATGCTCAGCAGAAATATTTTAAAATGACCTAGAAAAATTAATAAAAATGAAACCTCTTAAAAAAAATTTAATGAAAAAGATTTAAATTAGCATGTTAGTTGACCGATAAAAGATTTTAGAGATATTCGCGATGGCAATGATTTTGGAATGACTAATGAAAAATGTAGAATCATATTGAATTTTGTTTTACCATATGATTTTGTTATTGCTAATATTTTATTTAAAAAAAACAGTGTATTATTATTTATAAGAATGGATCTATTAAAATATAAATTGATTATTTTCAAATGAGAAAAAGATAATCTCGAGAATATAAACATTATAAGGTCATTCCAACTAAAAATTTAAGTGCTCGATGAAGATATTCAACATAACTGGGTGAGATATTCTCATAAATGTTTCAATGAAATTTTTGAAAATACGATCGATTTAATGAACTTAATATCTATAATAATAAAAAATGTTTTTTTATAATCACATTAGTAAAAAGTAAATCAAAAAGTACTTTTTATAAGATGAAGATATTCAACATAGATGGGTGAGATATTCTCACAAATGTTTCAATGAAATTTTTGAAAATACGATCGACTTTAGTGAACTTAATATCTATAATAATAATAAATGTTTCTTTTTTATCATCACATTAGTAAAAAGGAAATTAAGGAGTTTTAAAAAAAATCAATGGTGGAAAATCAGTAGGACTTGATAGAATTCCAATGAAAGTGTCTAAATATTTATGAGATTTACGAATTTCTTGGCTTATGAAACTTTTTAATATTATTTTAAAAATTAAAAAGATGTCAGAGTGAAAGAGGAAATTTTGGTCCCCATTTTTAAGGATATAAGGGATGCAAAAGAGTGAAAACTATTAGGAAACTAAGTTAATGTGTCATACATTAAAATTATGGGACAGTAACTGAACATATAGATTAAGACGTGATACAAATATTTCTCATTATTAGTTTAAATTTATGCAGGGCAAGTCTACTATGGAAGTTACACATTTATCAAGAGTTTTGATGGAAAAGTACGGGGAGAGTAAGGAGGATCTACATATAATTTTTATTGATTTAGAAAAGGCTTATAATAAAGTTCCAAGAGAAATTCTTTGGAGAGTTTATGACTTATATTCAAGTCATTAAAGACATGCATACTAGAGTTGCTACTTTTGTTCGAACAGAAGAAGAACTGACCAAGTAGTTTCCTATTTAAATTGGATTATTACATCAGGGATCGACTTTAAGCCCAAATATCTTTGCTTTAGTTTTGGATGCTCTTACTGGACATATACAGAAGGATGTACCTTGGTGTATGTTTTTTGCGAAGGATGTACCTTGGTGTATGTGTGTATGTTTTTTGCTGATGATATCCTTCTTGTGGATAAGACAAAAGAAAGAGTAAGGAAACATTTGAATTGTAGAAGTAAATTTTAGTAGAGTCTAAAAGCCTTCATTTCAGTAGATCTAAAACTGAATGCATGGAATGTAATTTTAGTAGTGGTAAAACTAGTGGCGCAGTTGTAACAATGGATAATTAAATCATTAAAATGGAGTGAACGTTTTAGATATCTCGAGTCTATTGCTCAAAGTGATGGTGATATAGATGGAGGAGTTACTAGTAGAATTCAAGTGGGATATGCATCGTGCCTATTGTGTGATAGAAAACTAATGCTTAGACTTAAAGAAAAATTTTATAAGATGTTGGTGAGAACTGCAATACTTTATGGCGCAAAACGTTAGCCTATAAAAGAAAAGCATAAAACTAAGTTAAGTATTGTTGAGATGAGAATGCTTAGATGGATGAGACAATGCGAAACGAATATATCCGAAAGGGTTAGCGCGGCTCCAATGGAAGACAAGGTTAGAGGGAGGCGTCTTGGATGGATTGGTCACATTCAATGTAGACCATCTGATGATCCGGTTAAGAGAGTAGATAATTTAGATTTGATTTATGTTAAGGTAAAGGTAGACCTAATAAGACACGGGCATGTTGTATAAAAAATTATCTTAATTAATTAGAATTAAATGAAAATATGACACTCAATAGAAGAACAGGATTTATGTAGCCAACCCAACTTAGTGGGATAAAGGCCTGTTGTTGTTGTTGTCTTCCTCTCTACATGTCGTCGGAAAAAGTATACTTGATTCAGCCATAGGCCTCATAATCGTCACTCGAGAGAGTCTTTTGTCGGCTTCTTCCTCCTTCCCTTACACAATCCTCAAATAGCTTTTGCCCAGAGTCGAGATCAAAGAACGGTCAACGTGCAAGTGCATGAGCTCAGGTACTAATATTTCTTCTTCCACCTTCACTCGAATCAATGCCTTCTTCCTTTTTCTCCTATGATACTTCTCCAACTCCGGCTCTTGCTCGCCTAATCGCTCACTCCACATGTTTGATTTGAGCCCTTTCGTTCGATCTGCTCTACCGGACGAAGGCAAGCTCGCTTAAGTAAGTCGATTGCTCCTATGTTGTGCTCAACCTCACCCACGATCAGTCCACTCCTCCCCCTTAGAGCCGCTCGCCTGTACCTAATAACTTCCTAGAAGCGGCTTAAATCCGTATGAGGTTTCAGCAAGGTTCGCATGGTACTGTAATCGGTGTTGATTATTCTTATATTTGTTGTTGCCTTCCCCTTTCTTCTCCCTCGCTCTCAATTATTTGGCTGGCTGCATGTGTTTAGTAGAATGAAACGAGGAAAAGTATCCATCTTTTTGGTTTCTGTGAGTGGCACATCTCATTTTAACAACACCGATTTCTTTTTTTTTAAACAGTTATTACAATCACTCACCCTTATAAAAATTTTGTCCTCGAAATTTATAAACATATCACAATTCACTTCTCATTAATTAGAGAAAACTTAAATTATCCTTAAATTTTCATGAAGATGCTTGAATCTCATTGAACAAGATATAACATGAATACAGTAAAATAATGGTCTATTACAAAATAACTCAACTAACTTCCCTCATCAATTGAAATAGGATAACATCACTTCTAAAACAGGATAACATAACAACACACATTTTCTTAAAAAAATACACTGCATTAACACTTCTATATCATGCCAAAAAAAATGAAACTCAAGTTACTCATCAACCTTTGGCAGCATCAACATCTACAGCAGGTTCCTCAGACTCTCTACTAGTAAAGGAATAAACCCAATGTCAAATAGTTTGTCCTTTGTGAACTTGAGTAGGAGCTAAAGCTATGGACTCTATCATTCTTTGTCGACCTACAATCATCTATGAAGGAGCTCCAACTAATTTCTTCTCTTTTGAGATTTTTCAAGTTATGGACAACATCTCGCTTATGACCAGGCTGATGATACCAGTAGTATGCTTGAGAGCCCATCAAACATTCACTTTTATGTTGTTTTCCACACCCAATACAAGTGAATACGGTACTTCAAGAAGTGTCACCAGTGAATCTATTAGAACTGAATTTGAGTTTCTTCCAATTAGATTCCTCTATTTGGTTCATATGCTATCACTTATCAATGCTCTTCCTCTTATGCATATATTTATACTTCTGAGTGAGCTGATAATCAATTTACACTCGCCTAGCATGCTCCACCAACACTAAGTAATCATCAATTCTCAATAGCACCAACAAGCATCTGATCGAATCCTTCAATCCAAAAAAAATATGTAACACTTCTCTTCCGCAGTAGCTATCAACTGTGGAGCATACCTTGACAACGCAGGGAACTCTGTTTTACATTGTATAACTGATTTCTCTCATTGCACCAGCTTAATAAATTCACCTTACATCTGCCTTTGAACTGATAAAAGTACAAACCACTTTGAAAAGCTCCACAAAATCCTCCTACTTACTATCAGGTTGGGTATATTCTCAAGTCTATCCTTACGCCGCCCACGCCACCACCCTTTTGCTTCTCCGTCCAATACAAATGTACCTAATGATACTCTTCTTTCATTATAGCACGTCATATTATCTAATATCTTCTCAATTCGCACCAACTAGTTCTTTGTTTCAACTGAATCTTCAGTTTCTTTAAACAAAGGTTGACGCATATGGTTGAGTACATCCCCAAGTCTATCCAGATGTCGCCCGTGCTACCACTTTTTTGTTTCTTCGTTCAATAAAAATGCATCTTCTTTCATCATGGCACGTCATAGTATCTAATATCTTCTCAATTTGCATCAGTCAGTTCTCCGCTTCAATTGAATTTTCAGTTACTTTAAACAAACGTGGAAGTAGATCTTGAAATATCTTCAAGTAATTATCCACACAATAAACTCACCCCCACTATACTGAAGTCTGGACTCCTAAATCAGCTGTCATGGCCACCAGAATCTGGGTTGGGACATTCATATTTATACAAATACTTGATTGTTTACTCCTCAAATCTTTGATTTTTTCTAGGCAGTCTGACAAAATCGATAAATTTATCGATTTAAATTGAACTACTACTTATTAATTCAACCCTATCAAAAAATTCACAAAAATAATATTTTTAACTGAAAATTACATCATGAAATCTCTCAAGCCTATTATCTTCCAATTCAAATCAATTTGTTGGAAAAAATAAGGAAAATTGAATCCTCACCTCCAATTCTAGCTTTTCATCATTTCTCCTCCTCCTCCTCCTCCTCCTCCTCCTCCTCCTCTTACTCCTCTTCATCTTCATTCTTCTTTAGTAGTCCCTTCACCGGCACTTAGAAATTAATCCAACCAATGCATACCATGTTTAGTGGATTTAAATTTTATTGATGTAGCACCATTGCTATAGTACAGATGGAGTAAGTGCTCCAACGAAAGCAACTAAAATATAAAAAACATTTGATTTAATCAGTAAATAACTAATAAAATTACATTATCTACATATAAACCTATACATCAAATTAATCATAATAAAATACTAAATTTTATAAAAACAGCTTTGATGATTTCTGGAATATGCAAAAAAAACTGAATATGATTTTGAAGCAAAATTTTGTTTACATTTTTATATTTTAAAGTATTACAATAATATCCCGAAATAACAAAATCGTGAAATTTTCATCAAGTTCATCATTATTCGCCTCACCATTCACTCTGAGTTAATGTGATGTATATCCATTTTATTTCCCAAAAAATTGTTGCAACTAAGCTGAGTATATTAAAGCCCACTAATTAGCCTAATGTTAAAACTCTATCATGGCCGGGAAGAAAATTGACTAACTTTCCACCCATTCCTATATTAACTAACAACTGTCAACCAAAAACCTTGAAGTAGACAGCACTAGAGATTAAAATTGACCAAAGACTTTCATTCCATAGGGGGAAGATGCAGACTATCTCATCCTTGCATAAGAATAATCATCAGATATGGATGGTGACCGCAGCCTTGTATGGAACATATGTGTTTGCCAAGACCCTAAATAATTGACATAACGTATTAGGGTTAGCTTAATATAGTGAACTCAAAATTAAGTCGACCAAAAGCAGCCTCCTCTTTAGTTGTTCAGGCCAATGCTTCAAACGCCTCCTATGTCAAGCATTAGTTATGACTGCTAGTTCATAAAAACAAATCAAAATATAAAAACATCATGATTTAGAATACTATAGGTCTTATGACTAAACAACAAAAAAAGGCAATGGAACAATAAAAGTTGGTGGCTCAAAAATTTCAGCCCCAAGTAAATAAAAAAAAAATCCCGTGAATCCTAAAGAAGTCCAATAAAAGTAGATTTCGGTTAAAAAGAAAAATATAATTGCATCGGAGCTGAAGCATCACCCCATAATACGTTAATCAAGGCGCTTTAAGAAAACAATTAAAAGGAATGTTCAGTGAAAAAATTGCAACAAGACATGTTCTAAAAGACATGGTTAACCTCTGCATCTGAGCTGAAGCATCACCAACAAATGGCAAAATATGGGTTATTAATATCCTCTACTTATTGTCAAAATCAATTTGCTGAAAAATGCCCCAAAACGAATAGTTGATCAGACAAGCTTATATCTGATAAGGACTGTACCATACAACTAATCATAAAAAAATGCAAAGCAGCAAGAGAAAGTACCAGCTAATGGACTAAAATCTCAACCATAAATTACCAGCATAAATACTGGAGAACCTAATGTAAAACCTAGGCGCCAGCAGAAAATAAAACATCAAGTTTGACTTATTTAATAACATACAAATCCAACAGATAAAAGTCACTGAAAGCAGAATTATATAGGGAATATCCGAACAATGCTCCCGCAAAAAGAAGCCGTAAGTCACATGAAACTGGAGAAGAAGTTACTATGAATATTAATCAGAAAGTTTCAAAAGGCTAATCTGTGTTAATGACCGATCAAACATAAAAATCATCTTGAAAATTGCTTAGAAGACATATGAACGTTTCTGTACAAACATAGGGATGAAATTAAAAATTTTGCCAAGGACAAGATCATTCATGCAAAAAAGAAAAAGCAAACATATGCACTATTGCATCATTCATAGATGCTCCACTTCCAAACATAAGAAATAAGATCAATAAAAATACAAATATATTTACATATTGAATAATAGTGACATGCATTTAACTTCATGTCTATACAACTAATTTAGCTGCTGAACATATTATGGATATTTTACAAAGGATGTGATAGCTCTTGATAAGGATTAAGAAAAAGTTGCCTTCAATTTTGTTGACCAAATTAAACCTAGTTTTTTTGTTGTCTTTCGTTTTTTTTTTTTTGTGTTGTTAATTTATTATCGTTGATAATTTATTATCGTTGAATTCATTAACTTTAATTCATGTTACTTTTTCTGATAGAGTTAGATAACAAAAATCAATTACAATTAACTTCCAATACAGTTTTTACCGGAAACCTGAGGTAATTATGTGTCGTTTATTCTGTAGCAGCTTATTAAATGGATAGAAAAGCCAGATTTAAAGCATTAATAAAATGTTTTTTTTATATGTGCCTTCGGGCATGATATTGTTATACTTTAGATCTAAAAATATAAATTTCTAATATTTAAAATTCCAAATGTTAATGTACAAGAAAATAGGGAAAAAAGAAATATTAAATCAAATCTTGTGACAGTATTTTAACAAAATAAATGCATACCCTTTCTACTCCAGAATCTGTCAAATTGACTGACATGACAAACACATAAGCAATTGAAGAACGGTACATGCCTTCATCACCAACACCAGCAGATAAATATGTTGCCCAACCTTTAGCTTTAAGCAAAAAAAATAGGCCGCCACTGCCTTCTGAAAAATAAGACATTTTTAATAATTTAACACTTTGATTGTCCAAATATAAAAGTAAAATTTCGAACTAGAATATTTAGGTGACACTTTAGAGTACAGGTAACTCAACCATGCCCGAGAAGATGTGCCAAGTAATCCTCTGGTTTTTTGAGATATTCCTTCTGAAGGCAGGGTAAACTCCATGACAACTCTAGTACATGAACATCTTTGACAGCTTCAACTCTATAAAGTTTACCAGACTTCCATACAGGAATATCACATCCAATAATGGCCCTCACCGAGTTGCCTTTCTTAACATTGCTGAAAAGTTCTACTACCCATTTCTCGAGGATATCAAGTGACTCTACAAAAACAGATAAGAGGACTCAGCAGAAATGGCTAATCACAACAAATTAAGAAAGCAAATGAATTTTTTATCATTACAGAACAAGGGACAAGACTTGCAGTAAAGGTCAAATGACTACATAAGAAAATTTACGCCACTTTACCTCCTCCAATAACCACAAGTTTCATTATGTCCCCATGATAGTTTCCCCGATACATTAGCAAGATTTCCTCCCGCAGATTAACTCCATTTTCCATCGCATCAACCAAGCTTTTCTTATTTCCTGAAGACAGCAAAAATATAATCATTACAACAACACCATGTTATATTTAAAACAGATGACTAATGCTGATGAAGAGGATACCCCAGAAGAATCTGTTAAATGGGTGACCAGGTGTAGATGTATGGCAAGTAAGTTGCAGAAGACGGCAGCTATCACTTTGCAAAACTTGGTTGAACTCTGCACAAAAAGAATTTAGAATGATAACATGAAAGCTATTTTAAGTAGATTTCTATTGACAAACAAATTATATAACAATATGTTTAATAATAATAAACTATTTCTATTAGGAAAGAGACTGTCCCAACGAAAATAAATAAATAGTGTTATAAAAACTTTGCAAATAGAGCGTTGATATAAAGCTTGATAAGGAAAAACTTGTACCAGAATCAACTGCTAACACTTCCCGTTCCATAGCTTCAGCCTTAACTAGGGGTGATACAAAAAACTGAGAAAATCTGCAAATACATATCATGGTTAAGTGCATAATGAATCGTCGCCTATACGAGACCCAATAAAATTAAATATATAAAATAAATAAATAAACTTTGGTACTGCAAAGAAGCAGTAGTAAAAGACATGAAGTTTCAAGACTATCCACAAAAGCTAACAGTAAATTGTACGTGATGAAAGAAAAGCAGCAACCTTTCTAAAGCTCCTTTGAGAAACTGATGATTAACTTCGAAGTGGTAGCAAGTGTACTCGGTCTCAGTGTAGGCATTACTGGAACCTCCATGCTTCGAAAGGTAACTATCATACTAGAAAACCAAACCAAAAGGACAATGTCGCATATGATACATGAGTACTGATATATTTCCATGAAAAATGAATGAATAAGATAAATGTATGATACTGTCACAGAATTTAAAGCAAGAAGCCAAAAGTCTCAGATTTATAATAAATACACAAACCGTTTGATTCTTTTCTACCAAATCCCTTGGGAAGTTAATGATGGCAGAAGTATCTTAATAACCTGGTAGCTTTTTTCGCTTTAGTGGTGGCGGTGGGCGAGGTCTTTGGAACCATACCACATATATTAAAATAAATGATTGCAAGGAGCTTCTCATAACATGTATCAATCAATACCTGTCCATCAACTTGACAAACTTTTTTTTGGCTTCCCGCCTCAACACTTAATTTCTGTACAGATTCATTTTACTCTTTTCTAATTGACTCAGTTATCCCTATATATATATTTTTAATCAACTATATCAACTAATATAATGATATAAGTATATCAAGGGCATTTAGCAAGAACTGTAAGACTACAACGAAAAATACAACAGAGCAAAAAAGGGACAATGATTTCATCTAAAGTGTCCAGCTTAGTGAAAATAAAAGAGAGAGTATATTTTCTTATGATTTTTGCAACTTCTAGTATAAGTAACTAGAATCTTTTACCCCCTGTCTAATTGACCCTCTGAATGCTTCAATCAAAATCAGAAATGATTTTTATGATTAATAATCACTAATTTGTTCACCAATGAAAAAAGGTTGAGGCATTTCAAAAACTTGCAAAGTTTTCGGTCAAAATAATAGTAGGTTTTTTTTCTGGACAAAAATCGCAAGAGAAGCAAAATAATTTAAGTGATCAACACTAAAGAGCTGCCACAAAAAGGAATATCAGTCACTTTTTTCCTATAGAAGAATTGAACCTGGCTCCACATTTTGGGAACAGACCAGGAGAAATAAGGGGAGATCTTCCACCAAATGATGAGGAGGATCAATATAAGCATCAGATGAAAATTCTTACAACTGAAATTGATAATTTCTCAAATCTGGATGAGACTTGAAGCTATCAACTAATTTATGTTAAAAAATATGTCAAGAGATGTAATAAAATGAAACGTGATTAAATTCCACTCCCTATCAATATTCAGACAACACTAGCAATCCACATCTCCTTATGAAAGAGGACAAGAACGCCAAATTCCACCAAAACTCTTAAAATACTCAAAGATATTTTCTGATATAAAAGCAAAATACTCAAGAAATATATACTCTAAAATTTCAAGTTTTATAAAAATTATTTCATTGCATTCTATGTTTCAGTTCGGTCATTTTAATATCCAAAAGCATATGCTAATTCTCAAAGATGAAAAAGTTATAAATTTAATTTCAGTTTGAATTAAATTTTCCTAAAGTTTTATTTAAATAGCAAGAAGTGGAAATTCAAATTTTTATATTAAATTTTCATGATGAAGCATCTAACGACAGTGGTGTATATGATTATATATGCTTATATATTAACAAAATCTAGACATAGGTATCTAACTTTTTCCTGCCCACAGTCATACTAGAATACCTGAGTCAATTAGTTAATATGAATCGAAGAAACAAGAAGAGGAGCAGAAAAAAAAATAGAGAAATGGAAGGTGTAGAAGGTTAATTAACAGTTTAAAATCAGATTTCATATTTTCGTCCAAAAAACGACTATAATTTGTGGTGGTTTTGTGTTGAGTTTTATACGAAGAGATATAATTTTGAGATAAAAATATATTTAAACGTTAAATTTATTAAGAATTAAGTTATAAGCTAGAAAAAATTATAAATTAGGATACTTGCATTTTTTAATATAGATTGCACACAAAAGGAAGAAATTTGAGTTAAATCCAAAAAGGTTGCTAGTTAATTGAGTAAGATGTGCAAATTTTAATACAGAAAATAAACTTTTCTTAATCTTTTGTACATATATTTATAATACATTAAATTTATTCAATGCATTAGAAATTTCTCATATTGCAGAAACTATATTTACTGCTTACTACTCATATGCGAATAATCACACATAAATTTTGACAATACAAGCTCTCAATTAAATGTATTATGATTGAAAAAACATATTAATTTGTGGTACTTTTAAAGAAAGACAACTGGCCTGTGCAAATTGCTCATTTTCCATATACAATTATTCAGTATATTTCTAAAATAAATCACATGATTATTTTAATATACAATAACGAAAATTTTATGAGCTTATAAAATATCATATTAAAAGGTGCGAGCGTTTTGGATGTCTCGGGTCTATTGTTCAATGATGGTGATATAGATGGGATGTTATTAGTAGAATCTCAACTGGTTGGTTGAAGTGGAGAAATGCATCAGGCCTATTGTGTGATAGAAAAGTACCGCTTAGGCACAAAAGAAAAATTTTATAAGATGGTGATGAGACATGCAATGTTTTATGGCACAGAAACAGAATGTTGGCCTTTAAAAAATTTAAAAAACAAGCATAAAACTAAGTTAAGAGTTGTTGAGATGAGAATAATCAAGTCGATGAGTGGTTTGACAAAAGGACAAAATGCAAAAAGAATGTATCTATGAAAGGGTTGGTGTAGCTCCAGTGGCAGAAAAAAATAAAGAGAGTCGTCTTAGATGGTTGGGTCACATTAAACGTCAACCATCTAAGGATCCGGCTAGGAGAGTAGATGTTTTAGATTCGACTTATGTTATGAAAGAGAGAATTAGACCTAAAAAGACTTTGGCATATTGTATAAAAAACGATCTTAACTTATTAGAATTAAATGAAAATATGACACTTAATAGGACACAATGGAGGAAAAGGATTCATGCAGCCGACCCCACACAATGGGTTAAAGGCTTGTTGTTGCTCTTTTTGAATAAATTATTAAACAAAAAATAAGTAAATTCAATATAAGAGCTACTAATTTCTAATGAAATAGGATTTCCTAAAATAAACATGTACACATAGTTGATTTGCAATGAATTTGATTGGTTGATATGTTATAAATTTGATATCATTATCGTTTTATAACATAAATATGACAAGCATCAAATAAATTATAGAATATAAAATAGAAATTTGATGCAATAGTTTGATTTATTTAAATATATAAGGAGAATGCAATTGTACTCAAATCAATCAAAAGATACTCAGCTAATATGGTGATCCTATAATTGTGTTAAAAAAAAGAGAATTTTTTAGCCTAATTATTAAACCAAAAATTAGTACCTCATATTATTCTATATATTAATAATCAAAAGATTTATTTTTAGACTGCTTGTGTTGTACTTAGGAGAGAATTTTATTGTGATTATTTAAATAACAAATAATAATATAAAATTTGGATAATTAAAATTGATGAGAGTCAATTACAATACAAAGAAACACTAAAGATGCTAAATTTTAAGAAAATATTAAATCAAGTAAGAAGCTATTATTATTTATTTATTATTCATTATTAATGATTATATGTGCAAAACAATTTTTATCTAAAATTATAATTAATCATTTTTAACATGTTAATAATTTTGCTATCAAACATACATAAAGATGGGATAGAATTACCTATAATTACATAAGAAAAAGTCATAGCGTAAGTTTAGGGATATTTATTCATTAAGTTGACTGAATAAAATAATTACAAAATAAATGTAATATTGAGGTGAAAACAATATTATTTTGTAATTTATTATCACAAATTGTAGTATTTTTGTAAGAATTTCTCACATAAAAAGAAAAAAAAAGAAGAAAGACATTAAATTAATTAAATGGTAACTATTTGGGTAAGGTTAATGCAAACCTCATTTTCATCAGGAAATTCACAACTCCCCATAAAAAGCATGTGTTCTGTAAAAATATAGTAATAAAAACTGAAATTAAGCCACTCCAAGTCGAAATAATAATCAGAAAAAAAACACAACTTTTTATAAAGTGCATGAAAATATGATGCAACTATATAAACCATAGCAACATATTAAGAGGACAAGCATTCCATGTTAAGCAGCTCAACCACTTAGACATATATTCAATACAAAGCCCTTTGAGTCATTAGCCATATTTTTTTTCTTTTTTCACTAGAGCATGTAATCTGTGCTTAGCCACTAAGATGATAAGTTCATATGGAGCCCAGATAATTCGCACATCATTTATAACTCCTCATTTATAACTCCTCGCAAAAGTGTTGAAGACGTCGTTATTTTAGTAATGCTGATAGAGATAACAACTCAAGAATAGAGGAAACAATGATTGACGTGGAAGTCTAGAATTTTACTAGCTTTAACAAGAATTAATCAGAAATGATTATGTTCTCAAGCTAGTTAATTTGACGGACCCAGAATTCTTTACAGATGGTGTTCCAGTTTAACCATCACTGAACCAAGGAGGCATTATTGAGCTTCAGAGTTGATAAAGTAGGAAGCGTTTATATACCTATTTTACCATGATCAATGCATGTTGTACACCTTTATGCTCAACACAAAAACCTCATCCCAAACAATTACGTACTCAATGGCAATGGCTCACAATAACTCTAAATAATCGTTTACCCCCAGCAAATATTCCAGTGCTATGTTATAGAATTTTTAGCGCACAGCCCTCAGTTACTTTCAGACAATATAAGTTGTTAGTTTGATTACAGTGCATTATTGAAATCCACCATTTATTCCACACTATCAGTGCAGGATCACGCTACCCATCTTGTTGGGCACAACTTTGTGCAAATCAGTTCAAGATCAAATAGGCATTCAACAATAAGATAGCCAGTATATCACGACCCAGGCCCGGGGCTTGAAACTAACCAAAGAGGGAACGTAAAGTCAAACGGATGACTTAAATTTTTCATATTAACTCACTATTTAACAGATGAAAGAGCCACTAAAAATTAAATCAAAACGGAATAATTTATAATTACCTCGTTGATTTTTGTCTGCGTCTTCTATAAATGTTTTTAAGTTTATCACTCAGCTTTTAATAATTTAATTAAACCTGAAAAGTTAGTTAAAATAACTGTGAGCTAAAGAGCCAACGAATACTTATTCTTCTACACTACAACAATACAAGAAAAAAAATAATAATATGAATGTCAGTTAAGTTTTTTTATAAATCAAGAAAAACATCTGACATGCTATTTAAAAATTTTATATCATTATCATATCCATTACATTTCATATTTATACAACTGTCACAAGAAGCGCTACTTAAAAATTGTGTTAATTAAGACACGTTAATATCAATATTTTTTTTCCATTTATGTGCACGGGTATGTTAGTGTTCTCTCACTAGTATCATCAAGGAATGCTCCATCAGAGTCAGTCATGCATATACAAGCATTCAATATAAACATATGCATTCTATCGCATTCAACAATACTATATAAAATATACATTAAAATTCATAGGTAAATAACTAAAACATTCATAACGATATGATCAATAAAAAAAGAATAGCTCAATCATAATAAAGCATCAACAAATATCAACTGCAAACATATTTCAGAAGATATAAAGTTTAATTAATTATTATTTTAATAAGCTATTATCTTTTCATTATCATGCTTAATTTCTATTGATTACACACACACACATATATATATAGATAGAGAGAGAGAGAGATGTATGTCTGTGTGTCATCTACCGTGGCTTTTTGGCTGGCAGAGTTCATAAAACCCCTGGGATCATAGGTTCGATCCCACTTATGCACGGGATAGAATTCTTAAGCACATGAGATTGGTCGGGAGACTCCTATAATAGCCTCTAGTCAATGTTTTAAATATATACATACATACATACATACATACATATACATACATAAATACATACATACATACATACATACATATATATATATACATACATACATACATACATATATATATATATATACATACATACATATATATATATACATACATACATACATACATATATATATATATATACATACATACATATATATATATACATACATACATACATACATACATATATATATATAAACTTTCTTACCTTTAATACTGAAAATGCACAAAATGATGGCGTTGTTCCTCATTCTTCCCACACGCATCTCCTTCCAATTTCTTCTTCTGCACGACAATCCTTCCTCCTCTCGCTCAGCTAAATTCTTCTTCACAAAGCTCGACGAAGAAGCGAGAGCGTCTCGAAGCCTCCTTCCTCTCCTCAGCTCGTCATCGAAGTCGCTGCCTCCTCTCAACAGAGATGTCGTCTCCGCCCCAACCCTCGTGTCGCTTCTTCGAGTACGCTACTCCTTCACCCTCCTCTGCTCTCCGATCACCTTCCCATGCAATACGCAATTTATAGGGTGAATTCTCCACTTCGAGTTCCGACCCAATTCATTTCCTCTTCACACCAACTGTTTGCACTCTCATTGACTCTCTGATGCCCGACTCCTCGTTTCTTCTTCTCCTTTAATTCTTCGCTTCTCCTTCCTCCGTATAACAAAAATAGAAATGTTACAATCTTCCCCACTTACAAAAATTTCATCATCAAAATTTATAATCAAACCTTAAGCATGATCAACATTAGTTACCCATGAAATTAAGGGCCATTCATTAAGATGAAAGTAATCACTGTAAAGATAAAGACTAGATACAAAGCGACTCAACTATACTTCGGATAAGTGCACAGAGACAAAAAAAATACTAGGGAAATACTCTATATAAGAAAAAGCCACACTCTTCAGGCCTCATTACCATATGCAGCAGTGGGATCTTTAGGCTCGCTATGAGAGAGGGAAAACAACGAAGGTCGAACAAATTGTCTTAGTTGACCTTGGGTTAGAACTGAAGCCATAGACTCTATATTTTTCTGCTCATTGTTCGCCTTCTGTGAAGAAACTTCACTGACTTTCTGGTCTTCAATGCTTTTTTGCCAAAGAGATGGGCAATATCGTGTTATATGACCAGGCTGACGATACCAATAACAAGTGTTAGAGCCCATCAAGCATTCATCTTTATGTTGTCTTCCGCATTTGACACAAGTTGCTTCAGTACCCTGAGTTGTACCTCTGCTAACTCCACCTAAATTATTATTGGACTTCATCTCATTAGACCGTTGTGAGTGATCTACATGTTCTTTTGCAATCTTCCTCTTATTACTCCTTATGCTTCTGAGTAAGCTGATAATTGATCTATACTCTTCTAGCTCGTTCAACTAATACCAAATATTCATCGATTCCTAACAGTACCAACGGTTTTTTATCAAATTTTTTAATCCCGAAAGGAATCTGTAGCACTTTTTAATCTGTGATAGAGATCGATTATGGCAAATACCTCGATAGTACAGTAAATTTTGCTTCATACTGCACGATCTTCTTCTCTCCTTGCCTCAACTTGATGAGCATGTTTTGCATCTGTCGTCGAGCGATTAAAGATACAAACCATTCTCTAAAAAGGTCAACGAACGCCTCCCAAAATATCATCGTGTTGGATATGTTCCCTAACGTGTCCTGACGCTGCCTATGCTACCACCATTCGGCTTCTCCATCCAACACAAACGACACCAACGGTACTCTTCTTTCATCCGGACAAGCCATACTATCTAGTATTTTCTTTATCTTCATTAGTCAATTCTTTGCTTTAATCAGGTCTTCGGTTCCCTTGAATAGAGGTGGACGCAGATCCTAAAATATCTTCAAGTATTTATCCACAGCAACTGTATCATTAGGTTGCGATCTACTTCTGAATCAGTTGAGTCATCGTCGTCATTATCTGAGTGAAAACATTTGTGTTCACATTAATAGTATGTTGCACTTCCTCATTTTCTATCAGATTTTCTTCTTCTATGATTTCGGGTGTGTATCACTATGACTGAATTGATAACAATTATTACTTTGAGTTAAGTTTAATTTTTATAAAATTTTCTTAGAATTATCTTATAGACTCATTCATCAATATTCAATTAATTTATCCTAAATCATGGGCTTTGATATCACTTTTGTCACGACCCGACATGGGACTTGGAATTAAACAATGCAAGAACGGATAGTCGGGCAGGTGAATTAAATTTTCTATATTAACTCACAATATAACAGATGAAAGAACCACTAAAAATTAAGTTAAATCGATATAGTTTATAATTACCTCGTTGATGATTGTTCTATAAACATTTTCTTGTTTATTGATAATTTTTTAATAATTTAATTAAATCTGAAAAATTAGTTAAAACAACTGTGAGCTAAAGAGTCAGTGCACACTCATATTTCTAAACTACAGCAATACAAGGAATAGAAAAAATAATCTGCATGTCAGTTAAGCTTCTTTGTAAATCAATTTAAATATTTGATATGATATTTAAAGATTATATCATTATCATATTAATATCATTTCATATCTACACAACTGTTACAGGAGATACCGTCTAAAAATTATATCAATTAGAACAAATCAAAAACAATATTCTTTTTCATTAAGTGCACGGGTAAATTTGTGTTTCCCCGCTAGTACCATCAAGGGGAGTTTCATCATAGTCAGTCACGCATATACAAGCATTCAATATAAACATATATATTCATCGCATTCAATCATATTATATAAAACATACACTCAAATGTCTAAGTAAATAGCTACAACATGCACAACAATATAACCAATAAACAAAAGAATAGCTCAATCATAATAAAGATCCGCAAATATCATCAATTGCAAACATATTTGAGAAGAAACAAATTATCACTATAGTTTAAAAGTACAAATATATTTGTGTCATGTACTCAGATCAGTTGGTTGAGCATTTGCTTGTCAGTTGTAAGTCCCCTCTGGTCTGGGGTTCGATTCCCTCCAATGGAAAGTGTAGTACTTGAATAGTTAGGCGCACCAGGGATAGTCGAGGCTCTTATAATAGTTTCAAAGCATTCCTTATATATATATGTGTGTGTGTGTGTGTGTGTGTGTGTGTGTGTGTGTTGTTTGTGTAATTCGGCGGAGGAGACTATCGAGCATATTTTCTTTTCTTGTCCCTTTTCACTATTTATATGGATGAAGGTTGGATTGTGGTTTGGCAATATCGTCACTCCTGAGAGGAATCTTTTGCTCACTACTATGATTTGCAATCCAGACCGTAAGCAGAAACACTTTTTGCAAATTTACTCTTACATTATATGTTGGTTTATCTAGATGGCTCGTAATGATATTATTCATGAAGGAATGGTCATTCAGAATACACTCTTTACTAATATTATTGTCTACATTAATAAACTGTGGAGAATGGGGAATTCTAAAAAAAGTTTCTTTTCGGACAACAATTATTTTCTTTTTATGGGGCATACGGTTTTGGATGAGATGAGGTTTCCTCATCTACCGATTTTGGTTAGATGGCGACCACCTCCTAGGGGGTGGATAAAGTTTTAACACAGATGGCAGTTAGAAAACTAATAGTGCTGGTTGTGGGGGCATTGCTAGAAACTATGCAGGGAACTGTATACTTTTCTTTTCATCTCCTTATGTTGATACTCCCATAGAGGCTGAGACTAGGGTCATTTTAGCTCGAGCCATTTTAACGACTGCTATGATGGCTCACTCTCTCAGTTGGCATTTTATTATTTTTGAATGTGAGTTGATATTTTGGCTCACTCTCTCTGCTGACATTTTTCATATTTAAAATTTGCAATTTACTACCAGGTATTTTCTTTATGTTGCAATTGTGAATATAAGTTAGTGTGTTTGTTTGTTTTTATGTTATCCTCCACTGCATTAAAGTCTAATGAATCTCTATATGTTAAAATTAAATTAAAATGTAAAGGTGTAAAAATCTCATATGATTGAGTCCAAATAAATATGGCACAAGTTTGATATCACTTTTGTCACGACCCGACATGGGACTTGGAATTATAGTTTTAATTGTTAAAATTGAATTCCACTCCTCCACTGCTTTAAAGTTTATGATACCATTTTAACAATTAAATTTTTACTCCTGTTTTTAATTTTTGTAATTGAATATTTAAGGTGTAAAAAAATTCATGTAAATATGTTATTTTTAGTTTTCATTTCTACTTATAAAAATATGAGGTTAAAATATTTTATCTTATTAAAAATTTAAGTTTGAAGAGAATGAAAAATTTTCTAAAACTTGAAATTTATTTGTTCTCAAATGTGCTGCAAATAAATTTGATTTTGATTAAAAAAAATGATTATGTATATGAAGTTATATTAGGAAAGTAAAATTTTAAATATAGAAATGGGTAAGAGAATGTAATTGAAACCTATACAAACGAAGAAAAACTTAAGGTTAAAAATTTTTAGCGTGGAAATTATAGATAGTGTGTAACTATCTTTAGTATGAGAAATTGTATTTTTGAAAATTTTAGATTAGTTACTTTTATTTTCAATACTTAAATTTTTTTTATTAAAAATAATTTTTAAAACTATTAATATATTTTTAATTAAAAGATTTATCTCAAAATTTTGATTTAGAAAAGGAGGAGTGGAATTCAAAATCATTAAAGGTTTATCCAAGTGCAGTAATCCTCATCATAAAAAAAAAATTTAAAAGAGAGGAGAAGCTTGAGGATTTGTGCATAATCAAAAATTTGTTCCACATCTAATCTTTTAAAATTATAAGACTTTAGAAACTCTTAAGCTTAAAGATAAAATATAGTAAGTATAATTATTCTTAATAAAAATTTTTAATCTAAGAAAATAGAATGCCTAAACTCTATATTTGAAGAATATACAAGTATTTCTGAACTAGATAAGAACTCATATTTTCAGACTTCTTTACATTAAAAATTTCTAAACTCTAATTTGGTCTCATGTACTAATGATTTTTTTCTAAATTGGACTACTATATTTTTAGATCAAAATTTTAGAATATTCTAAAGAAACTCATATTACATAATCTACTTACTTTGGTTTGGAAAGATTGGAGTGTAACTTGAGGACAAGTAACGTTTTAAATTTGGGAAATTTTGACACACCTAATATATATAGTCATTATGTACACATTTTTATACCTATTTTTGAGATATTGAGCTTTAATAAAAGGTATTTGTGTGTTGTTTCTTTCATGTACAATCAAATAGATGAAAAATTGTGAAATGAGTGAAAAAGGATCTGATTTGGAGCAAAAATGAAGAATGTGTGCAAAAAAATTGTGACGCCTAAGCGCCCAAAATTGGCGCTTGCGCGCAGTAAAACAGAGAAGGTCGCGCCCAAGCTACCAGTACCTTGCGCTTAAGCGCCAGAAGTAGTTATTTGATAATTCAATGAATTTGAACAAATTTTTGAAGATTTGAACAAATTTTTGAAGAGGTGTTTGAAGCAACCCTTGGTGAAAGCATGAGAAATAAATAATGGAACAAAAATACATTCAATTGACTTTTGAAATGAGAGAACTCTTGGAAGATTCATTGAATGTGGAGACATTTTGAAGAAACACCTAGGCACCTTTTGAAAAATTATAAAAGAAGACTTAGATTGAAGAAGAGAAGAGCGCCAACCCCCTTCCAGTCACCCACACACGCCACCGCCGCCGCCCATAGCCGTCGCCTCCACTTTTCTTTAATTTTAAGTTATAATTTGTATTGTAAGTGAAAAAAGAGATTCAAATGAACATCAAGATTTTGGTGGAGAGGATTTTAGATAAGTTTTTATCTTTATGACGACATTTAGTTTTAATTTAGATTTCTTGTTTGTTTGCATGAATTCTATTTTCAAACTTAAGTGTGATGATGTTTTCTTCATGAATTCTGAGTAATTTTCTTTGTATTTTTGTTTAAAATGACAAGTGATTAAGTATTGGATGAAAGTTGTGTGAAGTATTAATCTTTATGTTAGAATAAATTTTGATGATTTTAAAACTTGTATTTCATCTACTTCTTAATTTGGTCAATTAAGATGTTAATATCTATTGTGAGAACATGTAAGATCTGAGATGACATTGTCTCAGTCAACAATCAGTCAACAAATGGTAGTCAACAAATGGTAAGAATCGCATGAGATTGTATGGATGAGAATGTAATTCATATGATTGAGTCCAAATAAATAGGGACATAAACTTTAAAGGGTGTAGAATTAGAGGACTTTAGAGTGACAGGCTAAATCCCCCAATTTGATTTATAGTTTTAGGTTTTGATACGAGATGTTAGCCCCCAGGTGAAGGAAGTAGAGGAAACTAAGAAGAGAGAACTCTAGAGTGAGAGAGGAAACTCTAGAGTGAGAGCTAGTATCTTCCCTACTGTTGACCTCATTTTTTAGGTCATTTCTTTTTCCTTAAGGTCCTAGGATCTAGCACTAGGAGTTCCTATTGACCATCTTAAAAAACTAGAATTGAGACCCAACCTTTTAGAAATTCTAACAACTTCCTATTTTTCTTTGATGTCTAACATTTATGACACAAGACCATCGTCTTATGAACGAGTCGTCTTATGAACGAGCGGTTAACGAGCGGTTATGGGCTATTTTATGAAGACTCAAGGGAAAAGTTCCTAATAGAGCTCCAAGCCTTAGGAAAACATCGTCACAATTTTTTTGTCACATACACACACCAAATGCACAAAATTCACAAAATTGCACGAAATCGGACTTCAATTAAGCCCAGAGGATGGGTGAAAATGCAAACTTCTCCGGACGACCTCCGACGATAAAATGGACTGCGTCAACGCGTCCGGGATACCAATTTTGATAGGAAGGGACACATATATTGTCATATTTTCGACACGAGAAAATTGGCACGCAAATCGATGAATTCATCAAAACGACTTCTGAAGGCAAAACGGACAGCGCCAGCGCGTCCGGAACGTCAGAATTATGGAAAATGACACCAATTTTGTTATGGTTTGATGCATGAATAAAACACAAATTACAATTTTATTTTTCAAAATATTGAATATTTTCTTTTATATAAATATCCTTAAATTATATTTATATTAAACCTAAGTCTTATTTAGGTTTTTTACCCGCACTCTCCCTCTGTTCGGCTCGATCACGGGTTCGAACAGGGCTTACGCTCGTCGGCTCTCCTTCTCGCCTCCGTGCCCTAGCTCCACGATGAATCCACGCGGCGACGCTTTCCCCTTCAGTCTCTTCCCCTTCGCTACGTGGCACGGCAGCCGTTCGGCTCTCCCATTGGACCGTTCGACGCTCCTACTCGAGGCTACGCACTCTCCCCGTTTAATTACGACTATTAATTTCCTCTTCTCGGTTGGTTGGCTAGGGCGAAAAACGGTTAAAATTCTATTTTTCTTTTCTTTGTCTTTTGGCTTCCGAAGGAATAGGTCTTGTGTGTGTGAAGGGTTGTTAGAAGTTTTTTCTAAAAAAAAAAGGAAAGTGTTCTTGAGAGAAAAAAAAAATTAGAGGAACTTGGCATTTTCTTTCTTCCTTTTTCACAATTAGCAAACGGATTTACTCCTACTTTGTTGTTCGAAAGAAGATTTTCTTCCTCTCTGTCGTTCGAAAATTTTGTGGCTTGGGGAACTAGGATCCCGAGAAAAGCTTTTGAGTGAGGCTTTCAGGAGAAATTTTTGTATGTTGTTTTCTTCAATCCTATTTTTAGTGTTTTGCTATAAGTCTGCACTAAAAAAGTATTCTTCTTCTTCTCCTCTGTTTTGTTGCCCTGCTCGAAAGATGTTATTGGAAATGTTAAAATAAGGAAAATGCTTGCATAAGGCTCTGCTTTTGTCTTGTCTAGTGACTCATGATAATAAGCAATTGAATGTCTTAATGGAAGCTTATTCTGAAGTTTAAGCATGAATATTTGCTTAGGATAGTGAGAAATGAAGCATATATATCAGTTTTCCTTACTTTTCTTTTGCTTGAAATATGTGAAAACATTGGTAGAGCATTTTAGAAATGTATTTTTATTCCTTTATAAATGTCTATGGAAAGCATGTGTGGGCTATCTTTACTTTTTTTACTTGAGACGCTTGAAAGCATGGCTATGGTGGTCTTGGAATGCATTTTATTCTTTTAGAAATACATATGGAAAAGCATATTTGGGGACTGCCTCTATTACCTTCGTTGCTTGAAATGTTTGGAAGTATGAAATGCAAGTTGAAAATTATTTTTTATGAATCGGAAAAGATGCATTTAGGGGCTCATTCTTGCTTCTATTGTTGTCCCTTGTTAAAATACATGCAGGAAATTATGTTTATGAGCTGGAAAAATGTATTTGGAGCTCATTTATTGTTTCTCTTGCTGCCCCTTGATAAAATACATGCTGGAAACTATGTTTATGAGCTAAAAAAATGTGTTTGGGGTTCATATCTTGTTTATCTTGCTACCCTTTGTTCGAAAGCATGATTGGAACGAAATTATCAAAGTTTCTATTGTTGATATTCATGTTTATAATAAATGCCATAAAGATATGCACCCCTTTGACCCATTTGGTGGTCTCAGTTTTGGCTTTTCTTTGAAATTGAATTATAATTGGAAACATACTTTCTATTTTGCCCCATGCATTGGGTTCGGTTTGCCCCTGTGTTGGGCTCGGTTTTCCCCTCTTATATGGTCGGTTTGGGCTCTATTTTGGTGATTTATTTTGGCTGAAATTTCTTACTGTTTTGGATCTTCTCTTGGGCTTTGGTTTGCTGCTTAGCCGTGAGCCTCATTTGGTGTTCACTACTTTAAAATTGTCCTTGGGTTTGTCCTTGGTCCTTGGCCGCGAGTTGAATTTGAAGCCTTTTGTGTTGGGCTCGGGTTGCCCCTTTTCTTGGTTTTGCCCGTAAGCTTGTTTGGGGCTAATTTAATGATTGTTTGGGAGCTTTTAAACTACTAGGTTTGCTGTAGCAAAATTGTAGGAAGTTATTGTTGGCTGTAGGAAGTTCAAAATTGTTGTTTGAAGCAGTTTGGAAGCTTAAAAGTGTCCTTAATTGTTGTAGTTAGATGTTTGGGTGTTGTAATTTTTGTTTGCACTCAGGTAGTTGGTGATTGGGCCCATATAGATGTTGTTTGGTGGCTATTTGATGGCTGGTTTTGTGGTGATTTTGTTCCTTTTGTGAGTCTTACCCGTAAGTTTTAACTTGTGATTTCTTGGTGGAATGGATTGAACTAGTGGTTGTTTCTCCCTATTACCTTGGACACTTATATGGATAAGTTCATGTTTACGAAATTAAAAAAATGATGAAAAGAAAAGAGTTTTTGCCTAAAAATGGAGTTGAATGGAATTGGTATTGGTATAGCTTTTGGAAATTTGGAAATTCATTCCCTATGGATTAAAATTCATTCCCTATGGATGTCTTGTGACATATGACAAGTTCTTGAAACTTTATTTCAAGAAATTGTAAACTTGATATAAATTGAATTCATGAGGGGTTTGGAAATGCGCAAGATTGACATTTGGAAATAATATCCCTCTCGGGATTGATCCGATCATTTTCTTTTTAACGAATTTAAACATTTCAGACCGATACATTCATGATTTCATTTTAAGTTTTACTGATTTGACTTGGTTTTAAAAAATGGATCGGTTTTCTTTTCGTTCGTTTTGTTTTCTTTTTTTTATGGTCAAGTTAAAAATGAGAATTTCCGATTTAATTATATTCAGAAATGATTCATAGTCTTAAGGGAAGTATGAGGGAAAAAGAAAGAGAGAGAAGATTTAAAAATGAAATTTGGATCTTCAAGATGATGAAACCTAAAGAAGGGATAGAATACTGAACCATCTACCATTCTTTTTGCATATAAAAGATGAAATTGTAAATTGAAAGAATAGTTGAGGGTTGGAAGAAAATGAGAGCCTGGATGATGATTAGGGACATGGATTGAAAGATCAAAAGACCTGCACTTAGGTTCCTTAAGTTTTGAATCAACTTAAATCCAACTACCCTAAGTAGGATTGAATCACACTTCACAACCCTTTTGTCAAAACTATAAGTTCACCCCTTAGGTTTTAGGAGTCTGATAGGGAGTTAAGTTTGATCTAAAAGATACTTGAGGATTAGTGGAAAGACACTTAATTGAAATTAGACAATTTAGAACACTTCAGACCCAAACTAAAGTGTAGACTTCCTAAATCTTAGGAGCACACCTTGAGAGAGTTCATCCTCCTAATTTTCAAATGATCCTAAAAGATCAGACATCTGACCCTAGTACATAAGGACACTAGACACGAAGGTGCACTAGAATGTGATTCATGACTGATTTAATTAAATCAAATAATGAAATTCTTGCCTTAACTTGACCAAAACTGAAACTCAATACTCCGGGATTTGAGTTTGTCTTACACTCAGATCCTCTCCTGACAATTGGAGACATTCCCAATGTCACATATAAGTCACATACTCATGGATCTTTATACGTGACATTGTGTTTTGTTTTAATTGATTATTTGTTTGTCTTTTTCCTACAATTTACCTGTTCTCTCAAGTCTTTTTGAAGTCATATTTTCTCCTTTTACACAGCGCATAATAGCTAAACTTAAATGAGCAATTAATCTCCCAAGCGTACAGGTTTATTTTACATTACAATATTTTATTTCACAACATGTTATATTGTTCTCAGAGCCTGTTATATTATTTTTCTAGCATGTTATATTGTCTTTTCTTTCTACTATATACTATACTGCTCTTTTCTGTTATACTGCATGCTTAGTTACTTTGATACGCTATGTCTTAGTATAGGATAATCTATTGGTGGTTAGGTGCATTTTCAAAACTAAAATTAAATCAGGAGGTGCTACTACGAGGAGCTTGGAGCGAACATCATAGACAGCACAACGAAAAACAACTTCAAGGTGGATCAGAAAAGCATCAAAACACATCACATAAGCATTTTCACAATACTATACAATTTCCTTAGTTTAAATAACAATCCATAGGACTTCGAGGTAATTTGTCTAGCGCAACGTAAACCCTCACATCGTAAACCCTCACATATCACACTTTTAGGCTTTTTTGCACAACCCTGTTGTGTAATTATAAGTCCTAACACTTTAGGATTCCGAGGTTACCGTGCGATACGGCGTAAATCCTCCTATCTTTTTAGGCTATTTGCACAGTCCGATATTGTGTAAACATAAGTCTTAAATCGTAAATAATTTGCAGGATTGAAATATCAAATTAAATCATTTCAAAAGACATAAAGCCGAACATTATGATAGTTGGGACATCTCCGAGGTTTCTCCTAGATCTGTGATATCCCCTACTTTTCTTCCTTTTGGATTTCTTAAATAATTATTCTTATTTTGAGTCATTCTCATTTGATTTTCCCATGTTCAATCATGAAAACCTAAACTTTGAAATCTTGAAGGCAAAACCACATGATCTTAATCGAGATTTTTCTTAAGTGATTTCGATCATTTAAGATGTAATTAACTATAGGGTTTTGCCTCTATAGAGAACCTGGAACCCAGATAAAATAAACCCTATCAAATTTTTTTATGTTAGGTAGGGGAACTTGTTGGCCTTTTTATAAAAATATTTCGCAGACTAAAACGGATGTCACAAATTCTTTAGTCTAGGTGATTGAATCCCTATTATAAATGATATTATTATTCTTCGGGATAAGTGTATTACTAGTAGTATTGTATTCAATCATCTAAACTATTTAAAATGTGTGACTCGTTTGGTCTCACTTATTTTAAAAATTAAAATGTTACTTTTAAAAATCAAAAAGGGTTATATTCATATTTAAATTATTTTCAAAATAATTATTTTCAAATTTAAATTATTTTCAAAATCACAAAATCATCACTTTTTCAAATCATGTAGTTTAAAACGGCCGACACCTACCTAACTCGTCTTCAAGACTATTCAAACTTTAAATTTGTTAATGTTCTTTATAGCATCTCTAGTAAAGGTAAAGAATATTATTGCTCCTATTTGGCACAATACAACAGAATTCTTATACTTATTACCGATTCATGATAAGCATAGATATTTTATTTATATTGTTTTCATCTTACAAATATCTAGTTAAGTTTAATTAATTGTTTACTTTGCTTTCAATTATCAAAAATTTACAAAAAAAATCGAACTTTCATTCCTATTATTGCATTTATAGTTTGAGTAAGAATATTTTGCTATGTTGAATTTGTTATCTAATTTATTCTAATTTTAGCTACATATTGTTAATTGTCTCTATGGGTTCGATATTTGGGGGGGACTTATATTAGTTGATAACGATATGTATACTTGCGTAGTATCCCATAATTAAAAATAAAAATTGTATCATTATTTGCTTCGAAGTCAAGTTTTCGGCAGTCGTTGTAGAGAATCAAGTTTTTGGCGTCGTTGCAAAATAAAAATTATAGGAAAAAAAATGAAGAATATTACTACCTATTTTGTATTGACATATAAAATCGGGATCAATACGCTACTCCTTCACCCTCCTTTGCTCTCTGATCACCTCCCGTCTAATACGCAATTTATAGGGTGACATTCCCTCTTCGACTTTCGACCCAATTCAATTCCTCTTTGGTCCGACTGCTCGCTTCCTTTCCTTTGAATCTCTAATGCCCCGACTTCTAATTTCTTCTTCTCCTTTAATTATTCATTTCCCCTTCCCCCATGTAACAGAAACGGGAACATTACATAATATACCCGTCATAGAAATCTCTATAACATTTTAGCCAGGTTTAGATACCAACTCAAAAGCGCTCAGCAAATTGACCATAGACATTGTCTAAATTAGCTTAGAATTTGAGCCGTTTGGCATCCTAAATACCACTAATATATTCAACAAAAAGTTGATATTGCATGTCATAATATAAGCACAACTGATGCAATGTTAGGCAGCAGAAGTGATGATTGGGGTGAAACTTTTAAACTACATTTATTCCAGAGAATAGAATCCATTGTGAAACATGAACAACAGAAGTAAAGAAAAGATGAAGGTGGAGAAGATTAGAACAATGAATAACTCAAAGGAAGAAAACTTGAAGAAGCCCTAGGTTTATAAGATATGGAAAATAAACCAGGAGAAAGAATGCCACAGCAAATCTCATCCCTTAACGTATTAGTCAACAATATATTCCACCTTGTTTACTCTCTTTAGTCATTGAGTGCATAGCAGCTGCATGCCTGAATCTCTATGTATGAAGCATCTGCACAAGCAGCATCAGAGCATCATTTTCATGTACTTGGACCTATTACCACTGATTTTATATTTCACCCAACTACTGCATCAGAGTACAGCATTGCAGCACCTAATGAACATTCCATCATATGGCCACCGCCAAAAGCCCCTCCAGAAACATGAAGCCTTGCATTAACAAAAATAAGTGTATGTAGGTATCTTGGGCAAGGAGAAACACCCGCGATAGCCCATTCCCAGCATCCATATTTATGGTATAAATTTTCAATCGGACAAAGACCTGGATTGGGAAACAGGAAGCAATCAGCTTGCACTGCATCAAGGTGTATAATAGACATGGAATGCTCCAGGGCTCCTTACTATACTAAAAAACAGGTTAAAAACAAATATGTAGTCCAATGGTATCTTTATTGTGACCATTTTCGTTCCAAATGGTCAAATGGGATCTTCACTTTGACCATTTTCTTTCCTTTTGGAAACTCACTTAATCTTCATTGGTTCCCCAATATCCAAGATCACCTTCACCAATTATAAGCCAAGTAACCTTGGCGTGTCCTTAAAACAATCTTATTTCAAAAGCTTCCTTCACAACATAGTTGCTACAATTAAATAAGCATGGTAATATCACGCTAATAAAATACAAATGAATGCATCTTAAGGCCAACACGCCTTGTTTTCCCGAAATTTCCTCTGAAAGGCAGTAAGCCACAAGACTTTTAAATAAAATTAGAAAATTAACAGTCAGAGAATGTTACTTCGTGATATTCACAAACTAGTATTCATCTTTAACACCAAAAAGTGTTAGCTATGATGCTGTCATAAAAAACATCAACAAATTTAGCAAAATATAGCCTCATCTAAATTACCAAAATTACCATTAAAAAGAAACAATCGAACTTACATCAATTAATTAAAGAATATTTCCATCAGACGAAAATAGTCAATATATAATCTACAACTATCGAAGGCTTAAAACAGTATTTTTATTAATGAATAATATTTTAAGCAGTGTATAAAAATTAAAAAAATCATTAGTTTGTCCATTGATGTATGATAAAATAGTGGAAAGTAGGCAGCAACTAAAGAGAGTAAAATAATACAAGACCATATGCCTCAGCACAATTCAAGTAGGGCAATCAAACCTAAAAAATGTGCCAGACCCTGTGCCTTATCAGGATCAGAGAAGCTTCCAATTCCAACACACATTGCAGCGGCAGCCTGGACAAAAAAAAAGAAAATTAGTAATTTTCATGAATATGCATGAGAATGGATGATGGGCGGCGTATTTATGATCATTATCACTCTCAATTTGAAGCAATCAGCTCAGAATAAAAATTTCCAGCAATTTATTCAAGAATTATAAATCATCTATTAATATAACGAACAAAATTACCTGCCTTTCTCATCAACTGAACTAGAGGAAGCCTTTTGCCCTTGCAAATGTACAATCAAAGAGAGATCAACATATCCGAAGACCTATTAAAATGTTCATATAACTGTAGATCATGCCCACCCTTCTACTTAAGATAAAACTGTTAACAATGTTTCACAAAAGTTTCCTATATAACCTTTTACTCTAGAACAGTATGTTGAAAACTTCAATATTTCACCCATTTTGATCTTTAAACACATACTTCATCATTCTCTAATAAGTATTTCATGCATTTTGTAATTCAAATGGCATCGCATTGTAGCAGCACAAATTCGTAATCAGTTATGAAAGTCATCCTCTCATAATAGGAAGGGTGCATCGTTATCTAGTGGTAACTTGAAAAGGCAACCAAAAACCTCATTACAAGTCAGCTGTTAAGTTAACTAATGTATCAATTCGTGGAATTGGTCACTATATTTTGGGCAATCCGAGTTCAAAGTTACACATATGCATATGCTCTGCTTTCCATTTGATTTTGAGCCACTGCCAAATTTGAAATTCCATTCAAGTATGGCCTTCAATAGCTTATGGACTTTGCAGTAAATAGATTCAACCCACCTTGTGGCAAATTGGTGATTTCTTTCATAAGGAATGCCAACTTGTCGATGTTGGCATGCAATAACATTCATATTGACTACTAACATTTCTGCTACAAACCAAGAAAAAACCTCATAGATATTACAAAGAATATTAACGAGTTCAACCTTTTAGGGTTTAGGGTGGACTAAAAGCCACGATGATTCAAAGTGTATCTTTGAATAGGGAAACTTACTCGATCTCCTTGGAGGTCATAGGTCAAGTGGAACTCTAAACATTGAGTTGCCAAACCACTTTTCAGACTCTCCCTACCACCTTCCAGTAGCATAATATTGTCATAAGTTCCTAGGAATAGTGATTGTGTGTCATCATGGTAAGTACTCTAACACAAAATGATAGGTTAAGACTGCAAACTTGAAGGAACTGAGAAATAGAAAAACAACTAGTGTTGTGAGACATTAGGCACCTACGACAAAGTTAGTCGTTGTTACAAATTGATGAGCACCTTCTCCCTAAATAATCGGCAACCCAAACATTCGCTTTGTTCTCCTTTGTTCACTACAGAAACCATTGAGCAGCCCTATAGTAGTCAGCAATCTAAAATGATTAAAGTTAGTGTTTGAAAAGACTCATTTGATAATATTACAAAACTTCCACCATCTATAAAAATGTTTCCAATCTTATAGCATGTAATATGTGCCTTGATAACAATTGCATCATTATACAAATTTTTATTTGTTGATTTTTCATTATTAGTAATGGTGATCAACACCGATTCCACTAAAGAAGATAATACAAGTCATGATAGGTGCACTTCGCATGACCATAATCACTTGAGGCTTATTTTTCTGTAAGATTTAGGTCTATTTCCTCCTAGAATTGTCCGTATCAGTCAAGCTATGTGTATCGTCTACACTATAATGGGATGTAATGTCTATATGAAATGGGTTAATTAAGGGTCCGTTTGGGGCAGTTATTTTGCTACGGTGACACTTTGAAAATGCAGCAAATGTGATTGTTTTGCATGCCTCAACGGATTATCGCAAAACTCGGGTCTACTTTTTTAATAAACGCGGCCGCAGGCGAGCCCCTACGACCCGTGTTTTTCTTTCAGAGCTTTACCCGCTTGCCCTTCTTGTTCACGATAGAACCGCTCGTTGCGAGCAGAAGAGACTACCTTTTACTCTCTCAGACATATCTTCTCCAAGAAGCAGCTTTGTGAATCTCTCCTTCATCGGCCCAACCACTCCTCCTCCACCTTTTTCTTCTTCTTCTTTGACGAGCAACTCAACGTATTGTTTCATCCCCACCTTGGCCAACACAGACTTCACACGAACCCTCAGCTTCACCACCGGCCACACCATCGCCGTCAACTCTCCAGATTTACTCTGCTATGAAAAACTCAACATTTCAGAAATGGTGCGGCAGTAGTCAATGGAGCTACAGTCGCCGTAGGGGAACTCCGACGAACTATCATGAAGGCCGAAGGGCTAAGCATTATTGGTTTGAGAGATTCAAATTGTTCGGAACAGGACCTGTTCTGCAAAGAGTATATACATTCACCTGAGAAGTTTATGGACTTGGACAAGGAATATGTGAGTACATTCCTAATTTTTAGACCATTTTTATTTGTACTTTTGCAATTACCATTTTATTTTCTCCATTTTGATGTGTATAATCCCATAATTATTTACATGAACATAATTTATTTGTGAATTGATGCAATGGATGACAATCTCAAAATAGGTCTTAAAATTTTTGAGTTTTAATAGATACTCATTGTTAAGTGAGGAATTTTTCATCTTGTCTTTACTGTTCTGCACTAGTTTTTTGTTTCTGCAGTATCAAATATATTGCCAAGAGAATTTTGTTACAAACAGCATTACTTGACAGGGGCAAAATAATCATTTATCCAAAAACAGTTACAAATCACTTGTTTTCAAACATCCGCCCCAAACAACCAGCCAGCTTATCTAGATAAGTTGGATAAGCTGCAGCTGCCCCAAACAGACTTTAAGTTGTTCTTTCATGTGGGTCTTCTTTGGACACCATCTAAGCTTAACTTAGACAAAATTATTTTAACTTGCCAGCACACGTTCGCTCTTCAACATGATTATGAAGATGTCAACAACCTCAATGTCGTGCATGATATTTGTAAAACATAACACTTTGATCAATCCCAAACATGTGCACCAACCCTCATGGGAAATAGTAGCCATAAAAACTCTTTATCATAGATCACAGCCATGATTACTGCAATATTAAAACAGTGTGAAGATTGGGTATTAATCAGGTGAAAGCAACTAGTCATGTCTGGTAAAAGTGTACATCCACGTATTATAATCTTTTTCTTGTGGAACAAGTTGAGATTATTCCATCATAGTTGTCATTTATGATGCAACTTCGCAGGGAACTTCCCCCAATTATTTCTATGCCATCCTCATTAGTCCAGGGATATTCATTGCAAGTTCCCCACAAAACTAGAGTCACATAGTTAAGATAATGAAGCAAAATAAACGCAATTGTACCCGTCAACGTTTATATAGTCGTTAGCAAAATCAAGAAATATGACTAATATATTCGTTAGCGAGTTCAAGAGATATGACAAAGCGCATACATGAATGGCCATTCTTGTTCCCTCTTGCAATTTATGAGTCAATGAAGCTTGTGAAGTATTTATTTTAAATTTTATGACATCCAATATCTCGCATTAAAAATAGAATAAAAACTTAATAAAATATAAAACTTCTGAGCAACTCACTGTATAATTTAAGATTTAGTAAATCCAGTCATTCAAAGGATTTAATAGCATTTAATATTTCTCTCTTAAATAAATCACAAATCTGAAACATATAGTCAAACCATTTAATAAGATTTAAGAAAATTTAAAAGTTCACATGCCTCAATAATATCATTTAAAACTCTCAAATTTCTTATTAAATCTTGCCAATCATTTTTTTAGGGAGATTTCATCTTATTATTTTGATCAGCCGCGTTATTGGTTAATTCAGGAATTCTTAAATCCCACAGTTCACATGATTTATAAGATTTAAGTATTTCGCCCTCTCAAAACTCCAAAGTCTTTAAATAGTTTTCATGTTTTAATCCTCTCAAGCAATACCAAACCTAGATTTACAAAAATTATTAGCACCCTAAATCAGTGTCTGCAGGATTTACAAAATATTACTTGTAGCCAAACAGCTCTATGTAGTTCTCAAACAAACTTTATATTCACCATGAACGTAAATCATGTTTCTACAACACAACCTTTTTGGTGAGAGCGGCACTCTTCTTTGTCCATCCTTTGCTCTCGCATCCATCACCTGCTTCGTCTTCCTCCTCTTCTTCGTCTTCGCTGTAACCTTCATTGTCTTCTTCATCGTCAGAGTTGTCATCGTCCTCCATACTGTCGTCATCTGAAACTAGGGCTTGGGTTCGGGTATCCGCTTCGGAATCACCCTGCAGGGCGCCGTCGGGGAATATGTCGGGGTCATGAACGAGAACCGCTGTGAGGCCGTTGGGGAGATGTAGGACTCGATAGGATCGTCGATCCGTCGGGGACTTTATCACCACGTTGTCCAGGGAGCGAACCACCATTTCTACTCCTATCTCTGTTGCTCGCTGTCGCGCGCGCGGCACACACGTTCCGGTGAAATGGTGAAGAAGCCGAGAGTAAGCGGCGAGTCTGCGCTACAAGCTAGAGCGAGCTTGAGCTTGCGCTTTAAGCTTTATTAATTTTATACGGCTTGAGTTTGGTTAATTTTATGTGCCGTAAGTTTTAAGTTCATAAATTTAAGTCAGCTCGTAAGTTTGCTTATTTAATATAAAAAAAATAATATTAATTTAAATTAAATTTATAATAACAACACAAATAAAACAAATAATTAGTAAATAAATAACAAGAAATCATCTAATATATAATACAAAATATTATTTTTTCAATACTTTAAATATTTTAAATATAAAATCTAAAATTTAATATATTTTGATTATATTATATATATATATATATATTTAAATGAGTTGGCTTGTGAACTAACTAGTCGACTTGGAGCTAACTTGTTAGCTCATCGAGCTCAGTTTGTTAGCTCTAATTATTTTTAATAATTTAAAGATGAAATTCAATATATTCCTAAGTGTATTTTATATCAATTATCTTTTAAACGAGTTGGCTCACGAGCTAATGAGTTAAGTTGAAGCTAGTTGGAGCTTGGAGGCCGATGAAGCATAAGGAACTAGTGGCATCGAGCAAGCGAGAGGGCGATAGAGAGGCAGGAAGAATCCTTGCGCGCAGAGGAGAGAGGGAAGACAAATTCGCGTACTTGGCCATTGTGGAGCGGAAAATATTTGCGTATGTATGACCTACGCAGTGCTGTGTACGTCGGAGGTTATTTGGAGGGTACATGGGGGTTGTATCCGCATTACACACATTGAGGGTTGTAAATTTTGTTCATATTGTAAAAATGACGTATGCTTACCATACGTATGACATACGCAGTGTTGTGTACGTCGGAGATTATTCGGAGGATACATGGGGGTTGTATCCTCATTACACACATTGAGGGTTGTAAATTTTGTTCATATTGTAAAAATGACGTATACTTACCTTTGTTTACATTATCACAGATATTGAATCTTATACAAGAATATTGAATGTTATGCAAATGAGAATAAAATATTATTATTATATGTTTGTATGTGCATGATTGACTATGATGGAGTCACTCCTTTATGATACTCTGAGGGAATACTAAGATATTCATGCACGTATATAGAAAAAAATATTGATATTGAAGTACCTTACGTGATACAATTTTTAGATGGTGCTTTTGTGATGGTTGTAATTATATAGAATGATATTGGTATGATATTGATATAATAAGATTCATTGAATAACATCTCAAATATATATACATTTTATTTTATCTCTTCTCCAGTATAACTATAATTTAGAAGTGAGTATTTCCTAATTTATTTAGCTCACTGTCATTTTTAAACTAAATTTTTATGTTAAATTAAGTAATTTAAAAGATGAGCGATAGAATGAAAAAATATTTATAGAAGACGCAGACATCCAGTAACGAGTTAAATTTAAATATATAGAATAGCTCACTGTCATTTTTAAACTAAATTTTTAGGTTAAATTAAGTAATTTAAGAGATGAGCGAAAGAATGAAAAAATATTTATAGAAGATGCAGACATCCAGTAACGAGTTAAATTTAAATATATAACATTGATTTGATTTGTTTAGTGGCTTTTTCATTTGTTAATAGTTTGCAATAGTAAATGAATATAAAAAATTTAATCCCCACCATCTGTCTGTCTATTACTTCCTGGATTAATTCCAAGCCTCGGAGTGTTTCGTGACATTAATTATGACTATCTTACACTCTCCTCAATGTGTGAGCAACTCTTCATTTCCTCCTGCTCTAGAAACAACTGCTAATCCCTTTATTTGGGTCCAAACAATCCATATTTTTCTTTCACCTCCTATGATTTAGTTTGTTGCAAAATATCCTCTTTGTTTTGTCTTCCTTCTACCTTAATTGGGTTGTTACTTTTATCTTTGCAAGCATCTAATAAGCCTTTCACCACCCACCTAGGAGTTTCTATAGGTATTCTTATTCTCTTCTCTATATTTGTAGGTAATTAATAACAATAATAGTTTAAGGCTAAGTGGTGATAAGGTCAAGGTATTTCACATATTGAGTAATTCAAGGATTATTATAGTTTGGTTTGAGTGGATAGAAACTTATTTTATCATCCAATTGATAACTTACTATAGCATTAGTACTGTATGACCTAACCAAACATTTTTGTTCTAGAATTTCGTTGGTCGTACTATTTTCTTAACCTCAAATTAATTAAAGTTTGCATTACCCACATCAAGATAAGTAATTATTATTTATTAATGGATAAATGTATCATTAGTTGTTACAGCGTTATTTTCATTATTTATATTATGTATCTAGTTTTTTTGTTGGTTTTTCATTTTTGTTTCACTTATATTGTTAAAACACTTGATATAAGTTTTTTTATTACTTATAATAAAATATTTATTTGCTTTATTTTAATACTGCATAGCTTCCTATAAATTAGATTAAAATTTGTAGATGTAATGTTTTCTTCTTGGGCATCATTTTTATGTATTACAAGTAGATTTTCATTATTTTAAAATCATTTTTGAATTAATAAATCTATTATTCATATTGCTTAAAAATTACCAATTGATAAATTAATAATTTCTATGCATGTGTTGTGGTATATAGGTCAGTGAAACTCTTTTGAATGTTAGGTAGTTGAGCCAAGTGGCCCCATGGACGATGACTCTATAGTAAATTATTATATTTTCTTGGATTGGCGTTTTTCTTCCCAATTCCATGTTGTCTAACAATATCAATTATAATTATATATGAACTGAAATGGAATTGGATAGCAAAATGACTATTGAGCATATGGTAGTGATATTTAATTGAATTGCAAATGATTACATTGAACCATATATGAAATTGATTAACAATAATTTTAAAACTCATTAAATGAGGGAGCATAATTATCTGTTTATTAGGCGTTACTTTAAAGCACATGGCAAATTTGATCTATTTAGTGATTTTAAACATATTAATATAATTAATTAGTCAAACCTCTTTCATAAGATTCTAGACATCAAACCATATATGATTTGATCATTGGCTCATGCTAAACCTCTTTCAGCCATAACTTGATTCAACCTAGACTATAAAATTAGAAAATTTGATATTAAATGCTAAACCTCTTTCGATGCAATATAGACTTGGTCAACCTAGACTTGGTCAACCTAGACTATAAAATTAGAAAATTTGATATTAAGGAATTCTTTTTTTTTTTTGTATATCTAAATATTAGGTATAAATTCTAAGTTAAATGGACATTTTGTATATTTTGACTAGCCAAAATGAACATATTTGAAGCTATAAGACAAAACTCATTAACAAAATGGATTAAGCCTAAGGCATTATATAAAATTAATAGGTCAACCATGTAAAACTTAATCTCAATTACCTTTCAAAATATTATTTGATTCACTTAGTGCAAGTTGATTGGGCTTATTTATAAAATATGACAATTTTAACCAAACTTCCAATTGAGTAAACATAGGTGACATAAGCTTCGTCGAACAAAAAGAATTTAAGTAATAAGTTCAATTGTCATGATTGAACATCTTAGACCATAATAGCTAATTTAACGAGCTTCACCTTGATTATAATTATCATAAGTGGATGCTTGTTGATCTTGATTTGATTAATATTGATAAAATCATTTTTTAAGGTTTGGCTCAATCTTTAGGATGCTTCCTTAGGTTATGATCTTTTCATAGGTTCCTTTAAGTGTATTGTTATTGTCCTTAGCATTGAATAGCCGTAAAATCTTGATTTCAAATACCCTAGACAATGGAAGTGGCCATAGGAACCCCTAACCTAACCAAATATTATAAATATCATATATGATCCCTTTGATCATAAATTAATCAAATTACTCTTTACTTGTGTTAAAAGGTTAGATGAATTAAACTTTGTTTATGTAAGTCTAAGAAGTAAACTTTAAAATTTATAATAAATAATTAAATTCAATCCTAAAAGCAAACCCTATGGTGTCCATGAAATTTATAAGAAACATAGAACATATAGACTAGATTGAGTATGGTATGACCCAATTGGTACCTAGGAACCATAGAAATCTCATTAAGTTTATTGAAGCACACCTATGAATCACTAGACCCAAAAAAACCTAATTTTATAATTGGTTCAAGACATAAAAAATTTAAGCAGTCTACTTGGTAAAAGCTTGGTTATATGGTTTAGCCTGTGGACCAGAGGACTTAACTTTTATCTGAAACCCATCCATCAATCTTAAGTTTCTCCATCTCATCCTGTTGACCTCACTTTTGGTTGAGGTCTAGAAACTTCTTTAGTAGTCTAGGTCTAGCCATAGGACTTTCCTATTGACTAGTCTTAGAAAACTAGAAAAGGTACCCTCACCATTAGAAACTCAAAACTCTTTTCTTTACTCAACTTGAAGTTCCACATATTGGTCCTAA